>NC_091198.1:35941593-36014168 GCF_040958095.1 Procambarus clarkii
CTCCCACACAGGACCAGCTAGGGGGGGGTGGTGGTGCCTCCCCCACGCTCAGCTCCCACACAGGACCAGCTAGGGGGGGGGTGGTGCCTCCCCCACGCTCAGCTCCCACACAGGACCAGCTAGGGGGGGGGGTGGTGCCTCCCCCACGCTCAGCTCCCACACAGGACCAGCTAGGGGGGGGGGTGGTGCCTCCCCCACGCTCAGCTCCCACACAGGACCAGCTAGGGGGGGGGGGTGGTGCCTCCCCCACGCTCAGCTCCCACACAGGACCAGCTAGGGGGGGGGTGGTGCCTCCCCCACGCTCAGCTCCCACACAGGACCAGCTAGGGGGGGGGTGGTGCCTCCCCCACGCTCAGCTCCCACACAGGACCAGCTAGGGGGGGGTGGTGCCTCCCCCACGCTCAGCTCCCACACAGGACCAGCTAGGGGGGGGTGGTGCCTCCCCCACGCTCAGCTCCCACACAGGACCAGCTAGGGGGGGGGGTGGTGCCTCCCCCACGCTCAGCTCCCACACAGGACCAGCTAGGGGGGGGGGTGGTGCCTCCCCCACGCTCAGCTCCCACACAGGACCAGCTAGGGGGGGGTGGTGCCTCCCCCACGCTCAGCTCCCACACAGGACCAGCTAGGGGGGGGGGTGGTGCCTCCCCCACGCTCAGCTCCCACACAGGACCAGCTAGGGGGGGGTGGTGCCTCCCCCACGCTCAGCTCCCACACAGAACCAGCTAGGGGGGGGGGGGTGCCTCCCTCACGCTCAGCTCCCACACAGGACCAGCTAGGGGGGTGGGGGGGGGGAGCCTCCCCCACGCTCAGCTCCCACACAGGACCAGCTAGGGGGGGGGGGTTCCTCCCCCACGCTCAGCTCCCACACAGGACCATCTAGGGGGGGGGGTGCCTCCGCCACGCTCAGCTCCCACACAGGACCAGCTAGGGGGGTGGTGCCTCCACCACGCTCAGCTCCCACACAGGACCATCTAGGGGGGGGGGTGCCTCCGCCACGCTCAGCTCCCACACAGGACCAGCTAGGGGGGTGGTGCCTCCCCCACGCTCAGCTCGCACACAGGACCAGCTAGGGGGGGGGTGCCTCCCCCACGCTCAGCTCCCACCCAGGACCAGCTAGGGGGGGGGGTGCCTCCCCCACGCTCAGCTCCCACACAGGACCAGCTAGGGGGGTGGTGCCTCCCCCACGCTCAGCTCCCACACAGGACCATCTAGGGGGGGGGGTGCCTCCCCCACGCTCAGCTCCCACCCAGGACCAGCTAGGGGGGGGGGTGCCTCCCCCACGCTCAGCTGCCACACAGGACCAGCTAGGGGGGGGTGCCTCCCCCACGCTCAGCTCCCACCCAGGACCAGCTAGGGGGGGGGTGCCTCCCCCACGCTCAGCTCCCACACAGGACCATCTAGGGGGGGGGGGTGCCTCCCCCACGCTCAGCTCCCACCCAGGACCAGCTAGGGGGGTGGTGCCTCCCCCACGCTCAGCTGCCACACAGGACCAGCTAGGGGGGTGGTGCCTCCCCCACGCTCAGCTCCCACACAGGACCATCTAGGGGGGGGTTGGTGCCTCCCCCACGCTCAGCTCCCACACAGGACCAGCTAGGGGGGTGGTGCCTCCCCCACACTCAGCTCCCACACAGGACCATCTAGGGGGGGGGGTGCCTCCCCCACGCTCAGCTCCCACACAGGACCAGCTAGGAGGGGGGGGTGCCTCCCCCACGCTCAGCTCCCACACAGGACCATCTAGGGGGGGGGTGCCTCCCCCACGCTCAGCTCCCACACAGGACCAGCTAGGAGGGGGGGGTGCCTCCCCCACGCTCAGCTCCCACACAGGACCAGCTAGGGGGGGGGGTGGTGCCTCCCCCACGCTCAGCTCCCACACAGGACCAGCTAGGGGGGGGGGTGCCTCCCCCACGCTCAGCTCCCACACTGGACCAGCTAGGGGGGAGGGGGTGGTGCCTCCCCCACGCTCAGCTCCCACACAGGACCAGCTAGGGGGGGGGGTGGTGCCTCCCCCACGCTCAGCTCCCACACAGGACCAGCTAGGGGGGGGGTGGTGCCTCCCCCACGCTCAGCTCCCACACAGGACCAGCTAGGGGGGGGTGGTGGTGCCTCCCCCACGCTCAGCTCCCACACAGGACCAGCTAGGGGGGGGGGTGGTGCCTCCCCCACGCTCAGCTCCCACACAGGACCAGCTAGGGGGGGGGGGTGCCTCCCCCACGCTCAGCTCCCACACTGGACCAGCTAGGGGGCGGGGGTGGTGCCTCCCCCACGCTCAGCTCCCACACAGGACCAGCTAGGGGGGGGGTGGTGCCTCCCCCACGCTCAGCTCCCACACAGGACCAGCTATAGGGGGGGGTGGTGCCTCCCCCACGCTCAGCTCCCACACAGGACCAGCTAGGGGGGTGGTGGTGCCTCCCCCACGCTCAGCTCCCACACAAGACCAGCTAGGGGGGGGTGGTGCCTCCCCCACGCTCAGCTCCCACACAGGACCAGCTAGGGGGGGGTGGTGCCTCCCCCACGCTCAGCTCCCACACAGGACCAGCTAGGGGGGGGGGGGGTGCCTCCCCCACGCTCAGCTCCCACACAGGACCAGCTAGGGGGGGGGGGTGGTGCCTCCCCCACGCTCAGCTCCCACACAGGACCAGCTAGGGGGGGGTGGTGCCTCCCCCACGCTCAGCTCCCACACAGGACCAGCTAGGGGGGGGGTGGTGCCTCCCCCACGCTCAGCTCCCACACAGGACCAGCTAGGGGGGGGTGGTGCCTCCCCCACGCTCAGCTCCCACACAGAACCAGCTAGGGGGGGGGGGGTGCCTCCCTCACGCTCAGCTCCCACACAGGACCAGCTAGGGGGGTGGGGGGGGGGGAGCCTCCCCCACGCTCAGCTCCCACACAGGACCAGCTAGGGGGGGGGGGGGTTCCTCCCCCACGCTCAGCTCCCACACAGGACCAGCTAGGGGGGGGGGGTTCCTCCCCCACGCTCAGCTCCCACACAGGACCAGCTAGGGGGGGGTTCCTCCCCCACGCTCAGCTCCCACACAGGACCAGCTAGGGGGGGGTGGTGCCTCCCCCATGCTCAGCTCCCACACAGGACCAGCTAGGGGGGGGGGTTCCTCCCCCACGCTCAGCTCCCACACAGGACCAGCTAGGGGGGGGGGGTTCCTCCCCCACGCTCAGCTCCCACACAGGACCAGCTAGGGGGGGGGGTGCCTCCCCCACGCTCAGCTCCCACACAGGACCAGCTAGGGGGGGGTGCCTCCCCCACGCTCAGCCCCCACACAGGACCAGCTAGGGGGGGGGGGTGGTGCCTCCCCCACGCTCAGCTCCCACACAGGACCAGCTAGGGGGGGGGGTGCCTCCCTCACGCTCAGCTCCCACACAGGACCAGCTAGGGGGGTGGGGGGGGAGCCTCCCCCACGCTCAGCTCCCACACAGGACCAGCTAGGGGGGGGGGTTCCTCCCCAACGCTCAGCTCCCACACAGGACCAGCTAGGGGGGGGGGGTGCCTCCCACACGCTCAGCTCCCACACAGGACCAGCTAGGGGGGGGGGTGCCTCCCCCACGCTCAGCTCCCACACAGGACCAGCTAGGGGGGGGTGCCTCCCCCACGCTCAGCTCCCACACAGGACCAGCTAGGGGGGGGGGGTTCCTCCCCCACGCTCAGCTCCTACACAGGACCAGCTAGGGGGGGGGTGCCTCCCCCACGCTCAGCTCCCACACAGGACCAGCTAGGGGGGGGGGGGTGGTGCCTCCCCCACGCTCAGCTCCCACACAGGACCAGCTAGGGGGGGGGGTGCCTCCCCCACGCTCAGCTCCCACACAGGACCAGCTAGGGGGGGGGTGCCTCCTCCACGCTCAGCTCCCACACAGGACCAGCTAGGGGGGGGGGGTGCCTCCCCCACGCTCAGCTCCCACACAGGACCAGCTAGGGGGGGGGGTGGTGCCTCCCCCGCTCAGCTCCCACACAGGACCAGCTAGGGGTCGGGGGTGCCTCCCCCATGCTCAGCTCCCACACAGGACCAGCTAGGGGGGGGGTGCCTCCCCCACGCTCAGCTCCCACACAGGACCAGCTAGGGGGGGGGGTGCCTCCCCCACGCTCAGCTCCCACACAGGACCAGCTAGGGGGGGGTGGGTGTCTCCCCCACGCTCAGCTCCCACACAGGACCAGCTAGGGGGGGGGTGGTGCCTCCCCCACGCTCAGCTCCCACACAGGACCAGCTAGGGAGGGGGGGTGCCTCCCCCACGCTCAGCTCCCACACAGGACCAGCTAGGGGGGGGTGGTGCCTCCCCCACGCTCAGCTCCCACACAGGACCAGCTAGGGGGGGGGTGCCTCCCCCACGCTCAGCTCCCACACAGGACCAGCTAGGGGGGGGGTGCCTCCCCCACGCTCAGCTCCCACACAGGACCAGCTAGGGGGGGGTGGTGGCTCCCCCACGCTCAGCTCCCACACAGGACCAGCTAGGGGGGGGGTGCCTCCCCCACGCTCAGCTCCCACACAGGACCAGCTAGGGGGGGGGGTGCCTCCCCCACGCTCAGCTCCCACACAGGACCAGCTAGGGGGGGGTGGTGCCTCCCCCACGCTCAGCTCCCACACAGGACCAGCTAGGGAGGGGGGTGCCTCCCCCACGCTCAGCTCCCACACAGGACCAGCTAGGGGGGGGAGCCTCCCCCACGCTCAGCTCCCACACAGGACCAGCTAGGGGGGGGGGTGCCTCCCCCTCGCTCAGCTCCCACACAGGACCAGCTAGGGGGGGGGGTGCCTCCCCCACACTCAGCTCCCACACAGGACCAGCTAGGGGGGGGGGTGCCTTCCCAACGCTCAGCTCCCACACAGGACCAGCTAGGGGGGGGGGTGCCTCCCCCACGCTCAGCTCCCACACAGGACCAGCTAGGGGGGGGGGTGCCTCCCCCACGCTCAGCTCGCACACAGGACCAGCTAGGGGGGGAGCCTCCCCCACGCTCAGCTCCCACACAGGACCAGCTAGGGGGGGGTGCCCCCCACACTCCTGTGCTTGCAACAGTCACTTGTTGCACACATGTCAGCCGCCCTTGCAGGAGCCGGAACTGTCAGGTGTGCACACATGTCAGCCGCCCTTGCAGGAGCCAGAACTGTCAGGTGTGCACACATGTCAGCCGCCCTTGCAGGAGCCAGAACTGTCAGGTGTGCACACGTGTGAGCCGCCCTTGCAGGAGCCAGAACTGTCAGGTGTGCACACATGTGAGCCGCCCTTGCAGGAGCCAGAACTGTCAGGTGTGCACACATGTGAGCCGCCCTTGCAGGAGCCAGAACTGTCAGGTGTGCACACATGTCAGCCGCCCTTGCAGGAGCCAGAACTGTCAGGTATGCACAAATGTGAGCCGCCCTTGCAGGAGCCAGAACTGTCAGGTGTGCACCAGTTGCCTAGAGCTGCAGACCTCACATCCCCAGCTAGAGCAGCAGACCTCACATCTCCAGCTAGAGCAGCAGACCTCACATCCCCAGCTAGAGCAGCAGACCTCACACCCCCAGCTAGAGCAGCAGACCTCACATCCCCAGCTAGAGGAGCAGACCTCACATCCCCAGCTAGAGCAGCAGACCTCACATCCCCAGCTAGAGCAGCAGACCTCACATCCCCAGCTAGAGCAGCAGACCTCACATCCCCAGCTAGAGCAGCAGACCTCACATCCCCAGCTAGAGCAGCAGACCTCACATCCCCAGCTAGAGCAGCAGACCTCACATCCCCAGCTAGAGCAGCAGACCTCACATCCCCAGCTAGAGCAGCAGACCTCACATCCCCAGCTAGAGCAGCAGACCTCACATCCCCAGCTAGAGCAGACGACCTCACATCCCCAGCTAGAGCAGCAGACCTCACATCCCCAGCTAGAGCAGCAGACCTCACATCCCCAGCTAGAGCAGCAGACCTCACATCCCCAGCTAGAGCAGCAGACCTCACATCCCCATCTACAGCAGCAGACCTCACATCCCCAGCTAGAGCAGCAGACCTCACATCCCCAGCTAGAGCAGCAGACCTCACATCCCCAGCTAGAGCAGCAGACCTCACATCCCCAGCTAGAGCAGCAGACCTCACATCCCCAGCTAGAGCAGCAGACCTCACATCCCCAGCTAGAGCAGCAGACCTCACATCCCCAGCTACAGCAGCAGACCTCACATCCCCAGCTAGAGCAGCAGACCTCACATCCCCAGCTAGAGCAGCAGACCTCACATCCCCAGCTAGAGCAGCAGACCTCACATCCCTAGCTAGAGCAGCAGACCTCACATCCCCAGCTAGAGCAGCAGACCTCACATCCCCAGCTAGAGCAGCAGACCTCACATCCTCAGCTAGAGCAGCAGACCTCACATCCCCAGCTAGAGCAGCAGACCTCACATCCCCAGCTAGAGCAGCAGACCTCACATCCCCAGCTAGAGCAGCAGACCTCACATCCCCAGCTAGAGCAGCAGACCTCACATCCCCAGCTAGAGCAGCAGACCTCACATCCCCAGCTAGAGCAGCAGACCTCACATCCCCAGCTAGAGCAGCAGACCTCACATCCCCAGCTAGAGCAGCAGACCTCACATCCCCAGCTAGAGCAGCAGACCTCACATCCCCAGCTAGAGCAGCAGACCTCACATCCCCAGCTAGAGCAGCAGACCTCACATCCCCAGCTAGAGCAGCAGACCTCACATCCCCAGCTAGAGCAGCAGACCTCACATCCCCAGCTAGAGCAGCAGACCTCACATCCCCAGCTAGAGCAGCAGACCTCACATCCCCAGCTAGAGCAGCAGACCTCACATCCCCAGCTAGAGCAGCAGACCTCACATCCCCAGCTAGAGCAGCAGACCTCACATCCCCAGCTAGAGCAGCAGACCTCACATCCCCAGCTAGAGCAGCAGACCTCACATCCCCAGCTAGAGCAGCAGACCTCACATCCCCAGCTAGAGCAGCAGACCTCACATCCCCAGCTAGAGCAGCAGACCTCACGTCCCCAGCTAGAGCAGCAGACCTCACATCCCCAGCTAGAGCAGCAGACCTCACATCCCCAGCTAGAGCAGCAGACCTCACATCCCCAGTATTGTCTGGGGAGTTGCGAGGTACGCGCACGATGCTCGTACGTGCACCACGTACTTAGGCAGGGCGAGGGAGCAGGACGTGCCAAGGACAGGAAGTTACACCATGCAGGTAGTCAGCAGCCGGCGGACGTGACTAACCTCCTCCCACACGTCACCTCACACACCACAGTCTCTGCCACACAACTTGACAACACAGCCTCACTCACTCAAGTATATTGTTAACTTCTTCCCACACTCCCCGCCTTACCCTTGTCATCTTCATAAGTTAATTATTAATTTTGTCATGTGGGGCGAGTTTATTGGGCAGCATCACTCATCCTGTGAGTGGACACACCGCCATAGTGACAGTATTGGGCAGCGCCACTCATCCTGTGAGTGGACACACCGCCATAGTGACAGTATTGGTCAGCGTCACTCATCCTGTGAGTGGACACACCGCCATAGTGACAGTATTGGGCAGCGCCACTCATCCTGTGAGTGGACACACCGCCATAGTGACAGTATTGGTCAGCGTCACTCATCCTGTGAGTGGACACACCACCATAGTGACAGTATTGGGCAGCGCCACTCATCCTGTGAGTGGACACACCGCCATAGTGACAGTATTGGGCAGCGCCACTCATCCTGTGAGTGGACACACCGCCATAGTGACAGTATTGGGCAGCGCCACTCATCCTGTGAGTGGACACACCGCCATAGTGACAGTATTGGTCAGCGTCACTCATCCTGTGAGTGGACACACCACCATAGTGACAGTATTGGGCAGCGCCACTCATCCTGTGAGTGGACACACTGCCATAGTGACAGTATTGGGCAGCGCCACTCATCCTGTGAGTGGACACACCGCCATAGTGACAGTATTGGGCAGCGCCACTCATCCTGTGAGTGGACACACCGCCATAGTGACAGTATTGGGCAGCGCCACTCATCCTGTGAGTGGACACACCGCCATAGTGACAGTATTGGGCAGCGCCACTCATCCTGTGAGTGAACACACCGCCATAGTGACAGTATTGGGCAGCATCACTCATCCTGTGAGTGGACACACCGCCATAGTGACAGTATTGGGCAGCGTCACTCATCCTGTGAGTGGACACACCACCATAGTGACAGTATTGGGCAGCGTCACTCATCCTGTGAGTGGACACACCGCCATAGCGACAGTATTGGGCAGCGTCACTCATCCTGTGAGTGGACACACCGCCATAGTGACAGTATTGGGCAGCGCCACTCATCCTGGGAGTGGACACACCGCCATAGTGACAGTATTGGGCAGCGCCAGTCATCCTGTGAGTGTACAAACCCGCTGGGTTGTTCATCTTGTCACTTGTACACAGGCACAGCTGGGACTTGCTTAACTGTCCCAAGTTAACAGCTTATCAAGCAAGAAGATTAACATCTGTCAACCCTTAAAATCTTACTTTATCTTGCGGGTGCAAAATGGGGAAATCTTTTTAAGAGCAGTATCAATATTTCACAAATAGTGTTTTCTTAACTTAAACAATGTGGGGTTTATTATTCTACACATATTTCTAATGTCTCTTAGATGTTCACATTCTCTCAGGTAGTGGTCAAGGCGGTGTCCATCACTCTCATCACAGAATCTGCAACTCCGCGGCTCAGCTGTTGTTTCCATTCCAAATCTCTATTGATATTTGTATTAAAGACAGATTCTCGCTATTACCGATTCTCTCCCGCGGCCACATCCTCTTCGTTCGTCTATAATGATTGGGATTGCCAGCTGCAACTATGTTGCACCATCATACAGATTCGCTGATTTGTGCTTCTATCCTCCTTTCCTCAGTTACCTTGTCACGGTGATGTTGCCTGACAATACCCATGGTCATTGGACTTCGGTATGGGAAGAATTATTGCGTATTTCCATTATGTGGGCAACACTCCACTTAGGAATGACTTGTTAAACAGGTGGAATAGTGGATTCCCAGACACCTCACACAGTGCATTGAGTATGTCGTAGGTGACGTCATCTTCACCAGGTGCTGTACTTTTACCCTTTTTCATAGCCCCCCTTACCTCCTGGGCTGTGGTTGGTTCCCCTTATTCGTCATCACTAGATTGTGCTCTTGTTTTCCTAATTCTTCTGTCATCATGTCGCAGGAGCTGTTCCCTGCTGATTTCCGCAGGGAGGGAGGAGGATGCTGCATCACTCCACTTGTGAATTAGTTCCTCAGCCTTACCCTGGGGGTCTTTGTGAGCCGCAGGCCGGGTTCTGCCCACATTAGCTATCTGAATTTTTGCCCACACTTGTCTTGCAGATGTTTTTCTTCCACTGGAGATAGTAAAGTTAAGCCATTGTCTTTCCTGCTCTTTAATCTTCTCTTCTCTGGCAACTAAACACACAGTTTTAAACAGCTCTTGGTTGCTTTCAGTGAGATATCTCCAATACTCTCTACTCATGTCTCTTACATTTGCATTGAGCATCTTTTTGTAATCGTCCTCATATCATTGTATTTTCTTACTTTGAGGGTTACTTCGCCCAGTCGTACTGCTCGGAACTCTGAGACAGCTCTCAATTTGTTTATTAAGGTCATCAACAAGTGTATCAATGTCTTCTGGGATTTGGCATTCCGTGAACCAGTCACTCATCTTGCTTATGAAGTGCGGCCTCATATCCGGTCCTAGTGATAACCTTTTTCTTTTATTTGTCTCTATCGTTCTCTACTCATGTCGTTGGTGGTAATCAGTGCCCAGTGGTCACTGGATGAAACAGAGTGACAGTTTCCGTCCATTGACATTGGGCTGATGGCAGTTGGCACCAAAGTGTGGGTGTCTGGCATTAAGGTCACCGACCAGCAAGGTAGGTTCTTCATGAACAAATTTAGGCAGTGTGTCAAGGTCAAGTTTAGTCTGTGGCACATATAGGTTGATTATATGAAGGAAATTATTGTTTAAGTGAAGGGTTACCCCCAATGATTCATACTCATCCCACATGTGGAGGTCATCAATAATCTGTGCGGGAATGTTGTTGTTTACAAAAGTGATGAGACCCCGTTTTCTTCCCCAGAGGGCAGGGAGAACTTGCGATAACCGCTGAATCTTTGGTTGAAGTCATCACCCACCAGCGTCTCCTGTAGCACTATGACGTCAGTTTGGTGTTCACGGACGTACTGTATGATGTCATTAAATCTATTCCGAACTCCATTGCAGTTCCATTGTAGTATAGTGAGATGTTCTTGGATGTGATTATCCATTTTGAGGTTGTTTGTCATCAGATGCGCTATGCGTGTAATTATTATGTTCACGTGTGTTATCGTGTATTCCATGGTGTTTGGTGTTGCTGTCTGCACTGGTGTTGCTGCGTACGCTGTTGTGTTGGTGTCCTTGTTGTGTCTGCTGACGTACCTCGGCAGCATGTGTTGCATCATCTTGCACCAGGTTCTGGCTGCCAGGACTTCCACTTGACGAACTCTGCTGTTGCAGGATTTTCAGCATTTGGTCCTAAGTCGTCTTAATCTGGCAGAGGGCTTTCTCAAGTTCCGTTTGCTTTTGTAATATTTGGCGGACGACTGGATGAGCTTGTATCATATGGTTTAATATTGCTTTGACACAAGCCAGAGTGACGACCTCCTGGGGGTCAGGATGGAGGTCAGTAGGTGGGGCAGTGGCAGTGTGGGTGGCTGGTGTGCCTGGAGGGGGAGACGGTTGGGAGACAGAGGAGAGGTCTAGTTCATTGGTAGGGGTTCGGGGGTCGGGGGGTGGTGTGACACCTTGGGTAGACCTTCACATCATTCCTCTCATGGCACCGGTAGCAGCAGCACGTGGCGCTCACAGAGAGATCTAGGCGGTACGCTGTTTGAGCGCCCCGCACCTGCAACCACCTGCCCCTGCATATTGCTGTTTCATGGGACCACCGTTTAGAACTGTCTGACATCACAACCACCACTGTGATCAGCAACATGGCTTCAGCACAAGTAGCACCTGTTGCTAACTTGCGCCGCAGCGGTCAGCCGCCGCATGGTCGGCCCCCACATGCATACTCTCATGGTAACTATCTGGGGCCACATTCTTAGTGTGGTAACTATCTGGGGCCACATTCTTAGTGTGGTAACTATCTGGGGCCACATTCTTAGTGTGGTAACTATCTGGGGCCACATTCTTAGTGTGGTAACTATCTGGGGTCACATTCTTAGTGTGGTAACTATCTGGGGCCACATTCTTAGCGTGGTAACTATCTGGGGCCACATTCTTAGCGTGCTAACTATCTGGGGCCACATTCTTAGTGTGGTAACTATCTGGGGCCACATTCTTAGTGTGGTAACTATCTGGGGTCACATTCTTAGTGTGGTAACTATCTGGGGTCACATTCTTAGCGTGGTAACTATCTGGGGCCACATTCTTAGCGTGGTACCTATCTGGGGCCACATTCTTAGTGTGGTAACTATCTGGGGCCACATTCTTAGTGTGGTAACTATCTGGGGCCACATTCTTAGCGTGGTAACTATCTGGGGCCACATTCTTAGCGTGGTAACTATCTGGGGCCACATTCGTAGTGTGGTAACTATCTGGGGTCACATTCTTAGTGTGGTAACTATCTGGGGCCACATTCTTAACGTGGTAACTATCTGGGGCCACTTAGCGTGGTAACTATCTGGGGCCACATTCTTAGCGTGGTAACTATCTGGGGCCACTTAGTGTGGTAACTATCTGGGGCCACATTCTTAACGTGGTAACTATCTGGGGCCACATTCTTAGTGTGGTAACACTATCTGGGGCCACATTCTTAGCGTGGTAACTATCTGGGGCCACATTCTTTATGTGGTAACACTATCTGGGGCCACATTCTTAGCGTGGTAACTATCTGGGGCCACATTCTTAGTGTGGTAACTATCTGGGGCCACATTCTTAGTGTGGTAACACTATCTGGGGCCACATTCTTAGCGTGGTAACTATCTGGGGCCACATTCTTAGTGTGGTAACTATCTGGGGTCACTTAGCGTGGTAACTATCTGGGGCCACATTCTTAGTGTGGTAACTATCTGGGGCCACATTCTTAGTGTGGTAACACTATCTGGGGCCACATTCTTAGCGTGGTAACTATCTGGGGCCACATTCTTAGTGTGGTAACTATCTGGGGCCACATTCTTAGTGTGGTAACACTATTTGGGGCCACATTCTTAGTGTGGTAACTATCTGGGGCCACATTCTTAGTGTGGTAACACTATCTGGGGCCACATTCTTAGCGTGGTAACTATCTGGGGCCACATTCTTAGTGTGGTAACTATCTGGGGCCACTTAGCGTGGTAACTATCTGGGGCCACATTCTTAGTGTGGTAACTATCTGGGGCCACATTCTTAGTGTGGTAACACTATCTGGGGGCCACATTCTTAGCGTGGTAACTATCTGGGGCCACATTCCTAGTGTGGTAACTATCTGGGGCCACATTCTTAGTGTGGTAACACTATCTGGGGCCACATTCTTAGCGTGGTAACTATCTGGGGCCACATTCTTAGTGTGGTAACACTATCTGGGGCCACATTCTTGGTGTGATAACTATCTGGGCCACATTCTTAGTGTGGTAACTGTCTGGGGCCACATTCTTAGTGTGGTAACACTATCTGGGACCACATTCTTAGCGTGGTAACACTATCTGGGGCCACATTCTTAGTGTGGTAACTATCTGGGGGCCACATTCTTGGTGTGGTAACTATCTGGGCCACATTCTTAGTGTGGTAACTATCTGGGTCCACATTCTTAGTGTGGTAACTATCTGGGGCCACATTCTTAGTGTGGTAACTATCTGGGGCCACATTCTTTGTGTGGTATCACTATCTGGGATCACATTCTTAGCATACCTTACCTTGAGGTTACCTTGAGGTGCTTCCGGGGCTTAGTGTCCCTGCGGCCCGGTCGTCGACCAGGCCTCCTGGTTGCTGGACTGATCAACCAGGCTGTTGGACGCGGCTGCTCGCAGCCTGACGTATGAGTCACAGCCTGGTTGATCAGGTATCCTTTGGAGATGCTTATCCAGTTCTCTCTTGAACACTGTGAGGGGTCGGCCAGGTATGCCCCTTATGTGTAGCGGAAGCGTGTTGAACAGTCTAGGGCCTCTGATGTTGATAGAGTTCTCTCTCAGAGTACCTGTTGCACCTCCGCTTTTCAACGGGGGTATTCTGCACATCCTGCCATGCCTCCTGGTCTCATGTGATGTTATTTCTGTGTGCAGGTTTGGGACCAGCCCCTCAATTATTTTCCACGTGTAAATTATTATGTATCTCTCCCGCCTGCGCTCAAGGGAGTACAGATTTAGGCTCTTTAGTCGGTCCCAGTAATTTAGATGTTTTACTGAGTGGATTCTAGCAGTAAGTAACACTATTCTAGCATGGTAGAACACTATTCTAGCATGGTAACACTATCTGGGGCCACATTCTTAGTGTGGTAACTATCTGGGGCCACATTCTTAGCGTGGTAACACTATCTGGGGCCACATTCTTAGTGTGGTAACTATCTGGGGCCACATTCTTAGTGTGGTAACACTATCTGGGGCCACATTCTTAGTGTGGTAACCCTATCTGGGGCCACATTCTTAATGTGGTAACCCTATCTGGGGCCACATTCTTAGCGTGGTAACACTATCTGGGGCCACATTCTTAGCGTGGTAACTATCTGGGGCCACATTCTTAGTGTGGTAACCCTATTTGGAGGCCACATTCTTAGCATGGTAACTATCTGGGGCCACATTCTTAGCATGGTAACTATCTGGGGCTACATTTATTCGTTGCCTTGCGGGGTTGAATGTAGACACAGTAGGCTCTTCTGTATATTTATTGACTGAGACAAAAAGACGTATATCTGGCCAGCCGAGGTCCACCTACTCTGAGTCTGTCGGGAGAACTGGGCTGCTGCTGGGAGCATGGCTGGTGACTGTCTGTCTGGCATGACGTCAGAGGCCTACTTGCCTGTGATTGGTTATGTCTCAACGGACATTCAATTTGAGTATAACACCGCTCGGACACGCTACCAAGTCGACGGCCCTTGTCGACAAGCTCTGGCTAGCTATATAGTTACAATGATACTGAAAGGACCTCGGTGGCATTCAATAATGACTTACATGTGAAATTTGCATAATAAACATTGAAAGAAGATCAGGTGTGAAAAATCATGGTAATAATGCTTTAATTAAACTAGAGCATTAAGAACAAGTGTATGTCTACTGATCAGATATGAACAATACAACTCAAGGTATTGCCTAAACAAAATTAGTAACATGTGTCAATGGCATGTGCTTGAAAACCATACAAAATTAAACAATTATTACATTAATGGAACAAAGTTCTGACCTAACAACCACAAATGAATTTTAAGATTAGATAATGTGGATTTTTTTTTGTTTTTTGCTAATGTACAATATATTTAATGTTCAATATATTTACAAGCTATATACAAGACCTGGAACAAGAAGACTAACATCTGCGTGATAGCAGTCAGGATTCACTGGCCACATTGTGGTTGCTAGAACATTAATAACTCTTATGACAAGCACTGTAAAAATACAAATGGTAGTAGACTTAACAATGGCATCTAATTTATAACAAAATAAAGTTGAGAAAAACTATACATTATATATAATGGTAATAATAAGACATATGGTAGAAATACTGCAAATGATTTTTTTTTTCAAAACAAACAGAATAACTGCAGAGTGCACTCAATTATAAATTCTGCGGATATCTACACCTAGCTCATCCAGAGCACTATACAACTCTGGCTCTGACTGAAGGTCCGGAACAGATGAAACTTCATGTGACAAACTATCATCTTGAGAGATATCCTCGTTAACATCTAGCTAATGGACATGTGGTGAGTGTACGGTTGAAATGAGAGGTCTAGATCTAAGATTATAAGTGCTAGTATGGGGGTTGCTGAACATCCAGTGGTCTGTCAACCACAGAAGGTGGTGTCGGAGTAGGAGTATCTGTCTGGGTAAGTTCATTGTCATCTTCCTCATCAGTCTCGTCAACAGTCATTTTAGCTAACTTCATGTGGTCTAAGTGTTCATTTATATACTCTCCTGTTACTAAGTTCTTAAGTCTGTATTTGTTACCTTTGATAAGCTCGATTACCTTATATGGACCCAAAAATTTCTTAGTTAACTTGTACATAGGACCAGACCTGTGTTGGTTAAGTATCATTACCACAGATCCGATAGTTATTTTACTGGGTTTAGCTCGTGCATTCCTTGCTAGAGTGAACTCGGCTGTTGCTTTGGACAGTTGTTCTCGTATTTTCTTGAATACTAGTTGCATTTGTCTACGCTTCACTTGGACAAACTCATCTACGTTATATAAGGGAGTAGGAGGTACGTTAATCAATTCATTAGGGAGGATCTTATCTGTACCATAAAGAATAGCGTGAGGTGTGTCACCTGTAGAAACATTAATTGAAGAATTTATAGCACACTGAATTAAGGGTATAAAATCCTCCCAATTGTTGTTATCAAAATTCAACGTGACTCTCAAGGCATCTAACACTTTCCTGTTAGTACGTTCGGCTAGTCCGTTGCTAGCTGGATGATAGGGCATAATACTACATTTTTTAATGTTATATAAATCGCACGAGCTAGTTAAAATACTATTACTGAATTCTGGACCATTATCTGAAAGGATTACTTTAGGCATACTATATCTACAAATAATTTTGTGAGGGAATGCACTGGCTATAGTTTCTGCTGTTTTGTTCGGGATAGGAACTAGTTCGCAATACCGTGAAAAATTATCGACCATTACAAGCAAATGTTTGTTCCCTTTCTCTGTTTGAGCAAAATTTGTCAACAAATCCATCGATACTCGTTCCCAAGGAGCTTTCGTTGCTGGGTACACCTGAATTGGATTAGATCCTGAAACACGTCCCTTGTGCTGTAAGCAAGTTAAACATCTGTCAACATAATGAGCAATCTCCTTAGTAATTTTTGGCCAAAAATACTTCAATCGACCTTGTTGGAGTGTACGATCCTTTCCTGGATGTGCACTTGCAGGAGCATCATGGATAACTTTTAACACAGTTGGTACCAAGACAGCTGGAACAACTAACTGACAACATTTCCTCGGGGCTGTCCCTAGCTTTACTACTCTACACAGCAAATTGTCCAACATCACTAATTCTTTCAGTGGTACTGGCGGTTTATGAATCGGGCGAGTGTCTTGCTTAGTCAAAAATTTAATGATGGGTGCCCATATGGGGTCTTGTCTTTGTTCCGTCTCGACTACTGTAGCATCTAATGCTGGGTAATTTAACTGAATTGCAGCTACATGTCGAGAAAATGCATCGGCTACAACATTTTGCTTTCCTGGAATATAACCAAATGTGGGATTGAATTCTTGAATTGTGAGCAAATATCTAGCAAACTTTCCAACTGGATTCTTATTTTTGAACAAAGGAATTAATAGTTGGTGATCTGTAAGAACATGAACTGGGTAATTATAAATTGTATCCTTGAAATGTTTAAGTGCCCAGACAACTGCCAAGGCTTCTCGTTCTGTTGCACTATAATTTTTTTCTTCTTTAGATAATGTACGGCTAGCATAAGCTATTGCGTGATCTCTGTGACCTGTTTGAAGTAATGTAGCACCTAAACCTATGTCACTAGCATCTGTAACCAACGTAAAAGGTTTAGAAAAATCTGGGTACCTAAGGACAGATGACGAAATCAAGGCTGACTTGAGTTTTTTTAATGACTGATCCTGGGCCTCTCCCCAAACAAAGGGTTCATCTTTTCTTTGCAACTTATAAAGTGGAGCGGCTATAATAGAGAATCCAGCAATAAATGAATGATAAAATCCTACGAGACCTGTGAACTGTCTTACGGCTTCTGCGGTACGAGGCGTTGGAAAATCACGGGCAGCAATAATTTTTGATTCATTCAATGTAATACCTGAAGGTGTAACTGTATGACCTAGGAAATTAATCTTCTCCTTTAAAAATGAACATTTTGCAAGCTTTATTTTTAAATTAGCTTCAGCGAGCTTTGCAAGTACTTTCTCATGGTTCTGGAAATGAGTCTGAACATCTTGCGACATGATTATGAGATCATCAAGGTAAACTAGAAGCGTACCTCCGATCAATCTACGAGACAGATTTGTCATGAGCCGTGAAAAGGTTATTGGACTACTCCGCAAACCAAATGACATTCTTTTGAAATGAAAATGACCATTGGGAGTACTAAAGGCTGTCAATTGTTTACTTTCCTCATCAAGGGGGATTTGCCAGAATCCCTGCAACAAATCTAACGTTGAGAATACTTTATTTCGACCAATACTTGGCAACAAATCATTTAGAACTGGAAGTGGGAAACTATCAGGTATTGTTACTCCTAACCTTGAGGTTACCTTGAGGTGCTTCCGGGGCTTAGTGTCCCCGCGGCCCGGTCGTCGACCAGGCCTCCTGGTTGCTGGACTGATCAACCAGGCTGTTGGACGCGGCTGCTCGCAGCCTGACGTATGAGTCACAGCCTGGTTGATCAGGTATCCTTTGGAGGTGCTTATCCAGTTCTCTCTTGAACACTGTGAGGGGTCGGCCAGTTATGCCCCTTATGTGTAGTGGAAGCGTGTTTCCAGTCAGTCTCGGGTCTCTGATGTTGATAGAGTTCTCTCTCAGAGTACCTGTTGTACCTCTGTTTTTCAACGGGGGTATTCTGCACATCCTGCCATGTCTTCTGGTCTCATGTGATGTTATTTCTGTGTGCAGGTTTGGGACCAGCCCCTCAATTATTTTCCACGTGTAAATTATTATGTATCTCTCCCGCCTGCGCTCAAGGGAGTACAGATTTAGGCTCTTTAGTCAGTGCCAGTAATTTAGATGTTTTACTGAGTGGATTCTAGCAGTAAAGGATCACTGCATGCTCTCCAGGTCAGCAATTTCTCCAGCTTTGAAAGGGGCTGTCATTGTGCAGCAGTACTCCACTCTAGAGAGCACAAGCGTTTTGAAAAGTATCATCATCGGTATAGCATCTCTAGTGTGAAAAGTTCTTGTTATCCAACCTGTCATTTTTCTTGCAGTTGTGACGGCTACTTTATTGTGTTCTTTAAAGGTAAGGTCTTCCGACATGAGTACACCCAGATCCTTTACATTGCCTTTTCGTTCTATGTTATGATTTGCCTGAGTTTTGTACGAGGTTTCTGTTTTTATATTTTCAATTTTTCCATAGCGCATGAGCTGGAACTTATCTTCGTTAAACACCATATTATTTTCTGTAGCCCATAGAAAGACCTGATCTACATCTGATTGGAGGTTTGCCGTGTCCTCTATGTTGCCAACTCTCATGAAAATCCTAGTGTCATCTGCAAAGGATGATACAGTGCTATAGGTTGTGTTCTGGTCTATGTCCGATATGAGGATGAGAAAAAGTACTGGAGCAAGCACAGTACCCTGGGGGACTGAGCTCTTCACGGTTGATGGGCTGGATTTTATTTTGTTGACTATTACACATTGGGTTCTGTTAGTCAGGAAATTGTAGATCCATCTGCCTATTTTCCCAGTAATTCCTTTTGAACGCATTTTATGTGCAATAACACCATGGTCACATTTATCAAAGGCTTTTGCGAAATCTATGTAAATTACATCAGCGTTTTGTTTGTCTTCCATAGCATCTAATGCCATATCATAGTGGTCCAGCAACTGCGACAGGCAAGAGCGCCCTGTTCTGAAACCATGTTGTCCGGGGTTATGGAGATGCTGTGATTCCATGTATTTTGTGATCTTACTTCTTAGCACTCTCTCAAAAAATTTTATGATGTGCGATGTTAGTGCTATCGGTCTGTAATTTTTTGCCTCTGCCTTATTTCCTCCTTTATGGAGTGGTGCTATCTCTGCTGTTTTTAGTATGTCAGGAATAACGCCAGTATCTAGGCTTTGTCTCCACAGAATGTGAAGGGCCTGCGATAGTGTTTTTTTACAGTTCTTGATGAATATGGAGTTCCAAGAATCCGGGCCTGGTGCAGAGTGCATAGGCATACTGTTTATGGCTTCTTCAAAATCTAGTGGGGATAGGGCGACGTCTGATATATGATTTGATGTTGGTATCATATCCATGAAAAATTCATTTGGGTTATCAATCTTTAGTGCATTTAATGGCTCGCTGAAAACAGAGTCGTACTGCTTCCTCAGTAACTCGCTCATTTCTTTGTTGTCATCGGTGTAAGTTCCATCTCCCTTTCGCAGGGGCCCGATACTAGATGTGGTTTTTGATCTTGATTTTGCATAGGAGAAAAAATATTTCGGATTTCTCTCTATTTCACTGATGGCCTTTTGCTCTCTTTGCCTCTCCTGGGTTTTGTATGATTCTTGTAGCTTCCGTTCAATTGTTTCTATTTCTCTACCTAACCGTCTTCGCCGTTCTTGAGATAGGGTGCGACTCTCAAGTTGTTCCGCGATTCGTTTTCTTCGCCTATATAGGGAACGACGTTCCCGTTCCAATCTGCATCTCTTTCTCTTTTTTCTTAGGGGTATGCGGTTTGAACATATTTCTAGTGCTACTGAGCTTATTTTTTCCAGACACTGGTTTAGGTTTGCATTTTCTAGCTATTCTTCCCAGTTTATTTCTGTGAAGTCCTGGTTTATTTGCTCCCAGTTTATGTTTATTATTGAAGTTGAATTTGCTGAAATCTCCTCCACCGGGAATCTGGACTGGTTTTGGAGGTCCATTCCCCATGGTTGTCAGGACTTCAATTAAGTTGTGATCTGAGTAACAGGTAGTTGTAATCATTATGTTCCCGATCAACTCATCATTATTAGTGAAAATGAGGTCCAGCGTGTTCTCCTTCCTAGTTGGTTTTACTATTTGCTGGTTTAAAGCAAACCTATCGCACATCCGTAGCAGGTCATTTGCATGTGCCTGTTCATTTAGGCTACTTCCTGGTATTCTTTCTGATATTACTGTATTAGCCAGGTGCTTCCATTTCAGGTGCCGTAGGTTGAAGTCCCCAAGCAGGATGATGTTCGGAGCTGGATTTGCGAGGTTTTCCAAGCAGTGCTCTATTTTCATTAGTTGGTCTTTAAACTGCTGAGGGTTTGCCTCCGGCGACTTATATACAAGGACAACAACTACATTTAGGATCTCTATTTTGACTACCAGCACTTCCACCATATCATTTGAGGTGTTTAGCAGCTCGGTGCAGATGAGTGTGTCTTTGATGTAGAGGCTGACCCCACCCTGAAGCCGGTGTTTCCTATCACATCTGAAAAGATTGTACTCCGAGATCCATATTTCACCATCAAGGTAGTCCTTTGTGTGAGTTTCCGTTAGGGCTGCAAACACTGCATTTGCCTCATGAAGGAGACCATCTATAAAGTGAACTTTGTTGGATTTGCGTGTTTTTATACCCTGGATGTTGGCAAATATAAATGATGTTATCGTGTTAGTGGAAGTGCTGGAAGCCTTACTTCGTGTTAATATCTGAGGCTCTGGTAAGGACGCCACTGTGTTTGCGTCCTCTCTAGCATTTGACCGAGTTGGTGGTAGAGTCTGGTAATTTTTAGCCATTCTTCTCCTCCTCCTCTTGCTAAAAAATTATCCCGGTCGATGGAGTAGTGGCTGTTTTCATAGTGGCAGTCTGTCGGTTTTATTCGCCTGGTACCTCTTATATGAAAAGCTGGCCATTCAGCATTGAAGCACTCTTTCCTGTCCAAAGAGTTCTTGCAAATTTCTGGGTGAAAGAATTCACAGCTTTTGGTACATTTACCTGTATTGAGGAGGTTTCTGCACTATCTAGGGTGATCGTATGTACATGTTCCATTTATTCTTCCCGATTCCCCATGCTTACAGGTAGCCCATCTGTAATACCAACAGATTTTGGGGCCTTGTTTTGTTTGTTTCCCTTTGCCAGGGACCGCACTCTGCTGCGGCGTCCCAGACACTGTGTCCTGCTCCAGGGCCTGTGACACCGCGCTCTGCTCCGGGGCCTGTGACACCGCGCTCTGCTCAGGTGTCCCCGACTCCGCGCTCTGCTCAGGGGTCCCCGACTCCGCGCCCTGCTCAGGGGTCCCCGACTCCGCGCCCTGCTCAGGCGTCCCCGACTCCGCGCCCTGCTCAGGCGTCCCCGACTCCGCGCCCCGCTCAGGCGACCCTGACTCCGCGCCCTGTTCAGGCGTCCCCGACTCCGCGCCCTGTTCAGGCGCCGCTGCCACCGAGCTCTGTGCCACATCTGGTTGTACCTTGGTGTCATGTACAGTTTGTTTGAAGACATTAGAAATTGCTATGCAGGCATTAATTAGTAATTCTCTGTTTTCGGCGGGAGTTTTATCCAGGATTTCCATCAAATTCAAAAAAGTTACATCATCCTTTTTGCAGAGCCAGTACACAGAGTGGTCACTGGGACCATTTCTTCTTGAATTGTTAGTCATGTTGGCACATTTTTTGTGTATGGCTGCTGAACAGAGTTGGCATTGGAAGCTCTGTTGGTAATCTACCTTCATGTTGCATTCTATGCACGTTTTTATCAAAGCCATTTTTTGAACACTTCTGTTCAGTGGTGATAGTCTTACAAGGTCTTACAAGGTGGGGGGGTTGACCGTGGGTGTTGACCGTGGGTGCTGGCCGTGGGTATTGACTGTGGTGTTTACCAACTTGAGACAGGCCTGGAGGAGGCTGTATGGATGGCCAGTGTTGCTACCACGTGTCGCACTCTTAATTTGTTTTGTTCACTTGTTAGATTACATTACTTGCTTTTTCCCACTAGTTACCTTACAGCGGAGGCGTCTAGTTTCTGTGTCTGGGCACTAGTTACCTGAGTACGTTACACTATTTGAAAGAATACACACACAGAGGGTACTGGGGTGGGCCTACCTCCAAATGGCCCTTGTTTACATACACACGACCGACTTATTTTGTGTATAATTTTTCACTTGATATTAAAATGTTATATTAATTTGTTATAATAGACACAGGTTTTGCATAGAGAGCTTAGCACTATGGGCACTGATTACTTGATGTTTCAATAGCGAGAGATGTGATTTATTGACGACTTGGCAACTATCGCCTAAGGCCTCCTGGCACCACGAGGGCAGGCCTTGACTACACACGAATTTCACTTATTTTTTTCTTGAACACAATCGGTCGGATGGTAATCACTATGATATATTGGTTAATATGTTGAGACACACTTTAAAAGTTATCTGACTGTGTTTAGTTTCTGTATCACTGAAATATCCCTAGATATTTAACGGATACTCTGTTAAGCTTCCGATAATCGATTACAGGTCTCCAAGTCCCATCTCGCTTTGGTACAAGAATCAATGGAGCGTTCCATGGCGAATTACTCGATTCAATTACATCACTCTGTAACATTTCCTCTACAAGTCTATCGGCTTCTGCTCTCTGAGAATGGGGAAGACGGTAAGCTGGTACATAAATAGGCATAGTTCCTTGTTCAAGGGGAATTTTATGTGTAATAAGAGGAGTGAGACCTAACTTTCTCCTGGTAGAGCAACAACGGCTCTATACCTGTTCAAAATTTCCAAAAGCTGAGCCGCAGAGTCAGGAAAATCAGTTGTGGGAACCGACCAGTGAGATTTATATTTATTTAATTTATATGAATTTATATTTACGTTAATTTATATACTTCGATAGCAATTTGTATGATAATGAGTGGACTGTATTTCTGCAATAATCTCATAATCTCACAAATCGATCCTCTACACATTAGGGGGGGGGGGGTTATTAATTGAATTTATAGATATGCAGCCAATCAAATTACAGTATTAGACTACATACATTGAAGAGGTTCCTTTTCTTATTTGTACAGCAGGCCTTAGTCCACCAGGTATAACCAGGATGTAGACACCACATTTTCCCTCTTTGAGGTAGCTTCCATCACCCTGGTAACTGATGCACAAAGCATGCTTCCTCGTCTTGACTTGTCAAAAGGGCGCTAGCTGTGAAGCCAGAAACCTAGTATATGACAAGCTATATCAGAGAAAACACTGTACATGGAACCTTAAAGACCTGGCTTAATTACCTTTAGTATGAGGCTATCTCGTGCTTTAACCGGGCCACCCTATATCCAGACATTAATGGCCACAAATGAAAGATAAATGGGTTTCGGAAGAACACTTAACTTGAATTTGTTGACAGCGTGTTGAAGATGGTACACCTTTGGTTTCCATAACACTACGTCCAAGTAAAATTAACAGGAGCCGTATTTACTCCCGTGAGCCTCTGTGGTCTTAGTATCAACAATGGCTGCCACTCCTTCCTCACTCCTGACGCCTGGCTTACATTGTCCAGATGACAGAAAGTGATAGAAGGGTCACATTTACTCTACTTTAATATTGATAATTAAGTTAATTTATATGAGATGTTTTATGATGGTAAAGTCCAAAGACTAATGTATTTAAGAATAATTCCCAGCAGAATAGTTGGTGAATTTATAATAGTATGTGGTGATGATATCCCATTTTCTATAGACGGTAATTCCACTACAGTTACATTTTCTATGGGTAACTTGTTTATACAATACAGCAATTATTATCTGTCTGTATGTTATATTAAATGGTGTCGGATTTTCCGACATCAGTAGGACTGAGGTGTAGCGCTTGCACCTCTGGCTGAGTGCCTGTTTTCTCGGGTATGCTACCACGACAATGATCTGACAAACCTACGCTAGCAAGGCGGGTGTCAACAAAATTAACGTAGTCTGATTGAAGGTTGAACTCATGGCCCTGTCGATACATGCTACACAAGGGTATGACGTGGTCTTTGATACTTATGCTCCAACGATGGGGAAACAATGCAATATTTTCATCAATCATGGTGTACAGACCTAAGAGAATGTCTCCAGGAAAATGAATAATGTCAACAACTAAACATGTTATAGACAATGTGACATCATTTAACTTGAGTGGGAGGTCAATTTCACCCTGAACTTTTACTTTATTTCCTGAAACACCACTTAGAAAAGGTATGGGGCACCATAGTAGGGTGCCTACTTTCAATGTCTCTAAGAGCTGAGGGCTTGACCATATTAACTTTTGCACCTAAGTCAAGAAAAACTTTTAAAACTCTACCATGTACAATGGCTGTGACAAGGGGACCATCACTTGAGACTGGACAAGTTACTACTTGTGACTTATGTTGTCTTGGATATCTGCGTCTTGTCTGGGTTAAATTCACTGTGGTTCCGTCAACATCTACAACTGGTCTAGAGTCAGTGTCCTCCTCTGTCAAGTGTCCAAATCTATTTTGGGTAGCTACTGAATACACAGGGAGGGCACTAGGATTGGCTAGCTTGAATTGGTTAGCGGATGGCCTTGGGGGTTTCCCGACGACATGGAGTGAACATTCTGAACTCCAGCATTCTGTGGCCGAGTATTATAATTCGAAGTTGCATTATAGCTGGGCTGGGAGTTGTAATTACGCGAGTTCTGATAATGTCTTGGACGCTGTGCGCCTCGCCAAGACTGACCATGGGAGTTACGAGGTGGGGATGTCCTTTGCCTAGCTCTACAATCCGCAGTGTGGTGACCAACTTGTTTATGGTACTTGCAATATGGGAGCCTAGAATGATTAGATTGATGAGGGGACCGAGAGAATTGTCTAGGGGTGATGATCTAGTGGCGGACCAACAGTCCCTTACGAGGTGGTTACTCTTACCACAATGCCAACATGAAGGAGTGGATGGTTGTGGACTATGGCGTCTCGGCAATTTATGAGGCGGCGAATTTGACTGAGGGCTACGAGCATGGCTACGGTTGTGACCAAGAGTTTTGAGAGTTTGTGGGAGGATGCTGAGAGCTTGTTACTACATTTACAGTATCAGAGGGTGGCAACAGTTGAGCACTTCGGGGAGCTAGTTTATCGGCAGCATTGTTAATAGCCTCAAACACTTCACCAATTTCATGTTTAACTCCAAAATTTTGTTGCTCAATGATTAGCTTAGTATGCTCTGGGGCAAAATGCATTAAAGTACCAAATGCTATCATTTTGGCCATAGCCTCAGGGGACAGATTATTGTCTTTTTCTAACCAAGACGAACTATTCATAGCAGAAACTAAGACATACAGATACTGATCGAGACGGCTAGTAAACGCATTAAACGATTCACCAGGCTTCATGGTGGCATTGGCAATTTTCTTGACTAACCTATACGGGTCAAGGTCTCCTTTGTTAACAAAGCAACGGCGAAAGAAATCTTTATATTGAGACCAAGACTGGAGGCTAACAATGGTTTTCTCATCAACAACAAAATGTGCATCACCTTTGGTTGTGTCCACAGCTGACCGTGCAATTGCCAAGTATTCGGCATCAGTAGGCTTAGAAAAACGTGCAACAGTTTTCGCTTCAACCTTACTAAACCATGACTCTAATAAGCGGGATTCACCAGCAAAAAGAGGAATATCCATTTCCTGAGCTGATCTCTCGCCATTGGGATGAGCAACTGTTCCTGTTGAGTCTGAAGGGGTTTCAACAGTGGTAGGCATTGTCACAGCCGTGGAAGTAATGTTTGAACGCAGATTATAATTAAGTGCACCTGGCATCAGAAATGGTATACACAAAAATAAACACTCAAAAATATATCAACTTTGCTAAAGTAAAAAAATGGCAGAAATAAAATTATTAAAATGGGCGATGCAACAAATAATTAAGAACAAGCAAAATTGTGAATTAAATTAGCAATCTTTCATGAAAATGGCTGGAATTAGAAGCATGTAAATTAATTAAACCAGGCTAAGCACAGCAATTTAGAATAAAAACTGGAAAGTGCAATTGCAAAATTTAATTAAAAAAGATTCAACACAACAAGTGGCAATGCAAGAAATATGGATGTAGCACATAAACTGGACACAGGAATGTATATAACTGCTATGGTAAAAATTATAATATGAAATGTTGAAGGAATAAATTTCAATTTTAGGCCTGGAGGAATTAAAAAAAAATTATATTGTACAAATCCTTAACTGCTACTAAAACAAGGATTTCTTACTTCACTGGAATTTGAATTTACCAATAACACTAGTAGCACAATTAATATTTAATGAAATTACTGAGAGAAGCAGGAATGTTGAAATCACACAAGGAAACTGTGGGAGTGGAGTACTGAACCAGCTCCAATATTTAACAAGTCACAGAAAGGTTAATTCATAAGATATTGTGGATATATTTACGTTAAACCTCATGAAACCATAGCACACGATATCTTAGCTCATAATTACTTAACTCAGGGCTGCAGGATTTGCAATATAACAGTGGCCAATCACGAAAAACGGCGACAGGGCGTTTTGAAGAGGCACATGTGAGGGTTTGTTTACAAACTGGTGCGATGGCAACGCTGCTGGCGGCAGTGGCGGAAAGCTCGGGAGACCCCACACTAGGAACGATGTTGGAAGCGCGAAGATAAATTCTGACGACGACGATGATGGCGAAGGAAACACGATGTTCGAGGTCGGAGTTCACAGCAGAGTGGTGTAGCAGGAGGCTGTGGCGATGGTGAGAGGAGGCAATGTGTCGATGTGGCAACGTGGCGAGGTGTGAGCCTTGGGGGGCGACGCTAGTCAGACGGTAGAAGTCTTTTTTTTCCACCAATTCCTCTTGAATAACAGTACACCACACACAATGATCAGTTGATACTTGCGACGATGACTGACGACGATTTCAGTAGGTAGAGCACTCACAAAGCTTTGATACTGTCAGCTTGGGTGGTGGTGGTGGGCACAGGTTCCCACGTGGCGCGCGATTCAAAAATGGCTGGTGCGGGAAACTTCCTTCCTCCTCACTGATGAATGAGCGTTCTCACAGGAAAATAATGACCCTTACTTCTGAGACGTTGGCCTGGAGTAGTGGTTGATGGCAGGACCCCGGACGGGTACAGTAATTGATGCATGGGTGGCAGGATGGCGGCTTATGGTGGCGGCTGATGGCGGTGGCGGCTGGAACACAAGGCGATGTTGGGTACTTGAATTTTCGTTTCCAGAAAAATAATTCTGGATCCCACTGCTGCTACCAGTATTCGTTGCCTTGCGGGGTTGAATGTAGACACAGTAGACACTTCTGTATATTTATTGACTTGGACAAAAAGACGTATATCTGGCCAGCCGAGGTCCACCTACTCTGAGTCTGTCGGGAGAACTGGGCTGCTGCTGGGAGCATGACTGGTGACTGTCTGTCTGGCATGACGTCAGAGGCCTACTTGCCTGTGATTGGTTATGTCTCAATGGACATTCAATTTGAGTATAACATATTCTTAGTGTGGTAACCCAATCTGGGGCCACATTCTTAGCATGGTAACTATCTGGGGCCACATTCTTAGTGTGGTAACACTATCTGGGGCCACATTCTTAGTGTGGTAACACTATCTGGGGCCACATTCTTAGCGTGGTAACTATCTGGGGCCACATTCTTAGCGTGGTAACTATCTGGGGCCACATTCTTAACGTGGTAACTATCTGGGGCGACATTCTTAGCGTAATAACTCTCTCTGGGGCCACATTCTTAGTGTGGCAACCCTATCTAGGGCCACATTCTTAGCATGGTAACTATCTGGGGCCACATTCGTAGCGTGGTAACTATTTGGGGCCACATTCTTAGCATGGTAACTATCTGGGGCCACATTCGTAGCGTGGTAACTATCTGGGGCCACATTCTTAGCGTGGTAACTATCTGGGGCGACATTCTTAGCGTAATAACTCTATCTGGGGCCACATTCTTAGCGTGGTAGCTATCTGGGGCGACATTCTTAGCGTGGTAACAGTATCTGGGGCCACATTCTTAGCGTGGTAACACTATTTGGGGCCACATTCTTAGCGTGGTAACTATCTGGGGCCACATTCTTAGTGTGATAACTATCTGGGGCGACATTGTTAGCATAGTAACTATCTGGGGCGACATTCTTAGCGTGGTAACAGTATCTGGGACCACATTCTTAGCGTGGTAACTCTATCTGGGGCCACATTCTTAGCGTGGTAGCTATCTGGGGCGACATTCTTAGCGTGGTAACTATCTGGGGCCACATTCTTAGCGTGGTAGCTATCTAAAGGCCGACATTCTTAGCGTGATAACTATCTGGGGCGATATTCTTAGCGTGGTAACAGTATCTGGGGCCACATTCTTTGCATGGTAACTCTATCTGGGGCCACATTCTTAGCGTGGTAACTATCTGGGGCCACATTCTTAGCATGGCAACTACCTGGGACCACATTCTTAGTGTGGTAACACTATCTGGGGCCACATTCTTAGTGTGGTAACTATCTGGGGCGACATTCTTAGCTTGGTAACAATATCTGGGTCCACATTCTTAGCGTGGTAACTATCTGGGGCCACATTCTTAGTGTGGTAACTATCTGGGGCCACATTCTTATTGCGGTAACTACCTTGGACCACATTCTTAGCGTGGTAATTATCTGGGGCCACATTCTTAGCATGGTAACTATCTGGGCCACATTCTTAGTGCGGTAACTACCTGGGACCACATTCTTAGCGTGGTAATTATCTGGGGCCACATTCTTAGCATGGTAACTATCTGGGCCACATTCTTAGCGTGGTAATTATCTGGGGCCACATTCTTAGCATGGTAACTATCTGGGCCACATTCTTAGTATGGTAACTATCTAGGGCCACATTCTTAGCGTGGTAACTATCTGGGGCCACATTCTTAGTGTGGTAACTATCTGGGGCCACATTCTTAGTGTGGTAACTATCTGGGGCCACATTCTTAGCGTGGTAACTATCTGGGGCCACATTCTTAGTGTGGTAACTATCTAGGGCCACATTCTTAGCGTGGAAACTATCTGGGGCCACATTCTTCGTGTGGTAACTATCTGGGACCCCATTCTTAGCGTGGTAACTATCTGGGGCCACATTCTTAGTGTGGTAACACTATCTGGGGCCACATTCTTAGCGTGGTAACACTATCTGGGGCCACATTCTTAGCGTGGTAACACTATCTGGGGCCGCATTCTTAGCGTGGTAACTATCTGGGGCCACATTCTTAGTGTGATAACTATCTGGGGCCACATTGTTAGCATAGTAACTATCTGGAGCGACATTCTTAGCGTGGTAACAGTATCTGGGGCCACAATCTTAGCGTGGTAACTCTATCTGGGGCCACATTCTTAGCGTGGTAGCTATCTGGGGCGACATTCTTAGCGTGATAACTATCTGGGGCGACATTCTTAGCATGGTAACTATCTGGGGCCACATTCGTAGCGTGGTAACTATCTGGGGCCACATTCTTAGTGTGGTAACTATCTGGAGCGACATTCTTAGCTTGGTAACAATATCTGGGTCCACATTCTTAGTGTGGTAACACTATCTGGGGCCACATTCTTAGTGTGGTAACTATCTGGAGCGACATTCTTAGCTTGGTAACAATATCTGGGGCCACATTCTTAGTGTGGTAACACTATCTGGGGCCACATTCTTAGTGTGGTAACTATCTGGAGCGACATTCTTAGCTTGGTAACAATATCTGGGTCCACATTCTTAGCGTGGTAACTATCTGGGACCACATTCTTTGTGTGGTAACTATCTGGAGCGACATTCTTAGCTTGGTAACAATATCTGGGTCCACATTCTTAGTGTGGTAACACTATCTGGGGCCACATTCTTAGTGTGGTAACTATCTGGAGCGACATTCTTAGCTTGGTAACAATATCTGGGGCCACATTCTTAGTGTGGTAACACTATCTGGGGCCACATTCTTAGTGTGGTAACTATCTGGAGCGACATTCTTAGCTTGGTAACAATATCTGGGTCCACATTCTTAGCGTGGTAACTATCTGGGGCCACATTCTTAGTGCGGTAACTACCTGGGACCACATTCTTAGCGTGGTAATTATCTGGGGCCACATTCTTAGCATGGTAACTATTTGGGCCACATTCTTAGCGTGGTAACTATCTGGGGCAACATTCTTAGCGTGGTAACTATCTGGGGCCACATTCTTAGTGTGGTAACTATCTGGGGCCACATTCGTAGTGTGGTAACTATCTGGGGCCACATTCTTAGCGTGGAAACTTTCTGGGGCCACATTCTTAGAATGGTAACTATCTGGGCCACATTCTTAGCGTGGTAACTATCTGGGGCCACATTCTTAGCGTGGTCACTATCTGGGGCCACATTCTTAGTGTGGTAACTATCTGGGGCCACATTCGTTGTGTGGTAACTATCTGGGGCCACATTCTTAGCGTGGTAACTATCTGGGCCACATTCTTAGTGTGGTAACTATCTGGGACGACATTCTTAGCGTGGTAACACTATCTGGGGCCACATTCTTAGCGTGGTAACTATCTGAGGCCACATTCTTTGCGTGGTAACTATCTGGGGCCACATTCTTAGCGTGGTAACTATCTGGGGGCCACATTCTTAGTGTGATAACCCTATCAGAGGCCACATTCTTAGCATGGTAACACTATCTGGGGCCACATTCTTAGCGTAGTAACTATCTGGGGCCACATTCTTTGCGTGGTAACTATCTGGGACCACATTCTTAGCGTGGTAACTATCTGGGGCCACATTCTTAGTGTGGTAACACTATCTGGGGCCACATTCTTAGTGTGGTAACTATCTGGGGCGACATTCTTAGCTTGGTAACAATATCTGGGTCCACATTCTTAGCGTGGTAACTATCTGGGTCCACATTCTTAGCGTGGTAACTATCTGGGGCCACATTCTTTGCGTGGTAACTATCTGGGGCTACATTCTTTGCTTGGTAACTATCTGGGGCCACATTCTTAGCGTAGTAACTATCTGGGGGCACATTCTTAGCGTGGTAACTATCTGGGGCCACATTCTTAGTGTGGTAACACTATCTGGGGCCACATTCTTTGTGTGGTAACTATCTGGGGCGACATTCTTAGCTTGGTAACAATATCTGGGTCCACATTCTTAGCGTGGTAACTATCTGGGTCCACATTCTTAGCGTGGTAACTATCTGGGGCCACATTCTTTGCGTGGTAACTATCTGGGGCCACATTCTTTGCTTGGTAACTATCTGGGGCCACATTCTTTGCATGGTAACTATCTGGGGCCACATTCTTTGCTTGGTAACTATTTGGGGCCACATTCTTAGCGTGGTAACACTATCTGGGGCCACATTCTTTGCGTGTTAACTATCTGGGGCCACATTCTTTGCTTGGTAACTATCTGGGGCCACATTCTTTGCATGGTAACTATCTGGGGCCACATTCTTTGCTTGGTAACTATCTGGGACTACATTCTTAGCGTGGTAACACTCTCTGGGGCCACATTCCTAGCGTGGTAATTCCATCTGGGGCCACATTCTTAGCGTGGTAACTATCTGGGGCCACATTCTTAGCGTGGTAACTATCTGGGGTCACATTCTTAGTGTGGTAACACTATCTGGGGCCACATTCTTAGTGTGGTAACTATCTGGGGCGACATTCTTAGCTTGGTAACAATATCTGGGTCCACATTCTTAGCGTGGTAACTATCTGGGTACACATTCTTAGCGTGGTAACTATCTGGGGGGCCACATTCTTAGTGTGGTAACTATCTGGGGCCACATTCCTAGTGCGGTAACTACCTGGGACCACATTCGTAGCGTGGTAACACTATCTTGGGCCACATTCTTAGTGTGGTAACTATCTGGGGCCACATTCTTAGCATGGTAACTATCTGGGCCACATTTTTAGTGTGGTAACTGTCTGGGACGACATTCTTAGCGTGGTACCACTATCTTGGGCCACATTCTTAGTGTGGTAACTATCTGGGGCCACATTCTTTGCGTGGTAACTATCTGGGGCCACATTCTTTGCGTGGTAACACTATCTGGGGCCTCATTCTTAGCGTGGTAACTATCTGGGGCCAGATTCTTTGCGTGGTAACTTTCTGAGGCCACATTCTTAGCGTGGTAACTATCTGGGGCCACATTCTTAGCGTGGTAACTATCTGGGGCCACATTCTTTGCTTGGTAACTATCTGAGGCCACATTCTTAGCGTGGTAACTATCTGGGGCCACATTAGTAGCGTGGTAACTATCTGGGGCCACATTCTTTGCTTGGTAACTATCTGGGGCCACATTCTTAGTGTGGTAACTATCTGGGGCCACATTCTTATTGCGGTAACTACCTTGGACCACATTCTTAGCGTGGTAATTATCTGGGGCCACATTCTTAGCATGGTAACTATCTGGGCCACATTCTTAGTGCGGTAACTACCTGGGACCACATTCTTAGCGTGGTAATTATCTGGGGCCACATTCTTAGCATGGTAACTATCTGGGCCACATTCTTAGCGTGGTAATTATCTGGGGCCACATTCTTAGCATGGTAACTATCTGGGCCACATTCTTAGTATGGTAACTATCTAGGGCCACATTCTTAGCGTGGTAACTATCTGGGGCCACATTCTTAGTGTGGTAACTATCTGGGGCCACATTCTTAGTGTGGTAACTATCTGGGGCCACATTCTTAGCGTGGTAACTATCTGGGGCCACATTCTTAGTGTGGTAACTATCTAGGGCCACATTCTTAGCGTGGAAACTATCTGGGGCCACATTCTTCGTGTGGTAACTATCTGGGACCCCATTCTTAGCGTGGTAACTATCTGGGGCCACATTCTTAGTGTGGTAACACTATCTGGGGCCACATTCTTAGCGTGGTAACACTATCTGGGGCCACATTCTTAGCGTGGTAACACTATCTGGGGCCGCATTCTTAGCGTGGTAACTATCTGGGGCCACATTCTTAGTGTGATAACTATCTGGGGCCACATTGTTAGCATAGTAACTATCTGGAGCGACATTCTTAGCGTGGTAACAGTATCTGGGGCCACAATCTTAGCGTGGTAACTCTATCTGGGGCCACATTCTTAGCGTGGTAGCTATCTGGGGCGACATTCTTAGCGTGATAACTATCTGGGGCGACATTCTTAGCATGGTAACTATCTGGGGCCACATTCGTAGCGTGGTAACTATCTGGGGCCACATTCTTAGTGTGGTAACTATCTGGAGCGACATTCTTAGCTTGGTAACAATATCTGGGTCCACATTCTTAGTGTGGTAACACTATCTGGGGCCACATTCTTAGTGTGGTAACTATCTGGAGCGACATTCTTAGCTTGGTAACAATATCTGGGGCCACATTCTTAGTGTGGTAACACTATCTGGGGCCACATTCTTAGTGTGGTAACTATCTGGAGCGACATTCTTAGCTTGGTAACAATATCTGGGTCCACATTCTTAGCGTGGTAACTATCTGGGACCACATTCTTTGTGTGGTAACTATCTGGAGCGACATTCTTAGCTTGGTAACAATATCTGGGTCCACATTCTTAGTGTGGTAACACTATCTGGGGCCACATTCTTAGTGTGGTAACTATCTGGAGCGACATTCTTAGCTTGGTAACAATATCTGGGGCCACATTCTTAGTGTGGTAACACTATCTGGGGCCACATTCTTAGTGTGGTAACTATCTGGAGCGACATTCTTAGCTTGGTAACAATATCTGGGTCCACATTCTTAGCGTGGTAACTATCTGGGGCCACATTCTTAGTGCGGTAACTACCTGGGACCACATTCTTAGCGTGGTAATTATCTGGGGCCACATTCTTAGCATGGTAACTATTTGGGCCACATTCTTAGCGTGGTAACTATCTGGGGCAACATTCTTAGCGTGGTAACTATCTGGGGCCACATTCTTAGTGTGGTAACTATCTGGGGCCACATTCGTAGTGTGGTAACTATCTGGGGCCACATTCTTAGCGTGGAAACTATCTGGGGCCACATTCTTAGAATGGTAACTATCTGGGCCACATTCTTAGTGTGGTAACTATCTGGGGCCACATTCTTAGCGTGGTCACTATCTGGGGCCACATTCTTAGTGTGGTAACTATCTGGGGCCACATTCGTTGTGTGGTAACTATCTGGGGCCACATTCTTAGCGTGGTAACTATCTGGGCCACATTCTTAGTGTGGTAACTATCTGGGACGACATTCTTAGCGTGGTAACACTATCTGGGGCCACATTCTTAGCGTGGTAACTATCTGAGGCCACATTCTTTGCGTGGTAACTATCTGGGGCCACATTCTTAGCGTGGTAACTATCTGGGGGCCACATTCTTAGTGTGATAACCCTATCAGAGGCCACATTCTTAGCATGGTAACACTATCTGGGGCCACATTCTTAGCGTAGTAACTATCTGGGGCCACATTCTTTGCGTGGTAACTATCTGGGACCACATTCTTAGCGTGGTAACTATCTGGGGCCACATTCTTAGTGTGGTAACACTATCTGGGGCCACATTCTTAGTGTGGTAACTATCTGGGGCGACATTCTTAGCTTGGTAACAATATCTGGGTCCACATTCTTAGCGTGGTAACTATCTGGGTCCACATTCTTAGCGTGGTAACTATCTGGGGCCACATTCTTTGCGTGGTAACTCTCTGGGGCTACATTCTTTGCTTGGTAACTATCTGGGGCCACATTCTTAGCGTAGTAACTATCTGGGGGCACATTCTTAGCGTGGTAACTATCTGGGGCCACATTCTTAGTGTGGTAACACTATCTGGGGCCACATTCTTAGTGTGGTAACTATCTGGGGCGACATTCTTAGCTTGGTAACAATATCTGGGTCCACATTCTTAGCGTGGTAACTATCTGGGTCCACATTCTTAGCGTGGTAACTATCTGGGGCCACATTCTTTGCGTGGTAACTATCTGGGGCCACATTCTTTGCTTGGTAACTATCTGGGGCCACATTCTTTGCATGGTAACTATCTGGGGCCACATTCTTTGCTTGGTAACTATTTGGGGCCACATTCTTAGCGTGGTAACACTATCTGGGGCCACATTCTTTGCGTGTTAACTATCTGGGGCCACATTCTTTGCTTGGTAACTATCTGGGGCCACATTATTTGCATGGTAACTATCTGGGGCCACATTCTTTGCTTGGTAACTATCTGGGACTACATTCTTAGCGTGGTAACACTCTCTGGGGCCACATTCCTAGCGTGGTAATTCCATCTGGGGCCACATTCTTAGCGTGGTAACTATCTGGGGCCACATTCTTAGCGTGGTAACTATCTGGGGTCACATTCTTAGTGTGGTAACACTATCTGGGGCCACATTCTTAGTGTGGTAACTATCTGGGGCGACATTCTTAGCTTGGTAACAATATCTGGGTCCACATTCTTAGCGTGGTAACTATCTGGGTACACATTCTTAGCGTGGTAACTATCTGGGGGGCCACATTCTTAGTGTGGTAACTATCTGGGGCCACATTCCTAGTGCGGTAACTACCTGGGACCACATTCGTAGCGTGGTAACACTATCTTGGGCCACATTCTTAGTGTGGTAACTATCTGGGGCCACATTCTTAGCATGGTAACTATCTGGGCCACATTTTTAGTGTGGTAACTGTCTGGGACGACATTCTTAGCGTGGTACCACTATCTTGGGCCACATTCTTAGTGTGGTAACTATCTGGGGCCACATTCTTTGCGTGGTAACTATCTGGGGCCACATTCTTTGCGTGGTAACACTATCTGGGGCCTCATTCTTAGCGTGGTAACTATCTGGGGCCAGATTCTTTGCGTGGTAACTTTCTGAGACCACATTCTTAGCGTGGTAACTATCTGGGGCCACATTCTTAGCGTGGTAACTATCTGGGGCCACATTCTTTGCTTGGTAACTATCTGAGGCCACATTCTTAGCGTGGTAACTATCTGGGGCCACATTAGTAGCGTGGTAACTATCTGGGGCCACATTCTTTGCTTGGTAACTATCTGGGGCCACATTCTTAGCGTGGTAACTATCTGGGGCCACATTCTTAGCGTGGTAACTATCTGGGGCCACATTCTTAGCGTGGTAACTATCTGGGGCCACATTCTTAGCGTGGTAACTATCTGGGGCCACATTCTTAGAGTGGGAACTATATGGGGCCACATTCTTAGCGTGGTAACACTATCTGGGGCCACATTCTTAGCGTGGTAACTATCTGGGGCCACATTCTTAGTGTGGTAACTATCTGGGGCCACATTCCAAGCGTGGTAACTATCTGGGGCCACATTCTTAGTGTGGTAACTATCTGGGGCCACATTCTTTGCTTGGTAACTATCTGGGGCCACATTCGTAGCGTGGTAACTATCTGGGGCCACATTCTTTGCTTGGTAACTATCTGGGGCCACATTCGTAGCGTGGTAACTATCTGGGGCCACATTCTTTGCATGGTAACTATCTGGGGCCACATTCTTTGCTTGGTAACTATTTGGGGCCACATTCTTAGCGTGGTAACTATCTGGGGCCACATTCTTTGCTTGGTAACTATCTGGGGCCACATTCGTAGCGTGGTAACTATATGGGGCCACATTCTTAGCGTGGTAACACTATCTGGGGCCACATTTTTAGCGTGGTAACTATCTGGGGGCACATTCCTAGCGTGGTAACTATCTGTGGCCACATTCGTAGTGCGGTAACTATCTGGGGCCACATTCTTAGCATGGTAACTATCTGGGCCACATTCTTAGAGTGGTAACTATCTGGGACGACATTCTTAGCGTGGTAACACTATCTGGGGCCACATTCTTTGTGTGGTAACTATCTGGGGCCACATTCTTTGCGTGGTAACTATCTGGGGCCACATTCTTAGCGTGGTAACTATCTGGGGCCACATTCTTAGTGTGATAACCCTATCTGGGGCCACATTCTTAGCGTGGTAACACTATCTGGGGCCACATTCTTAGCGTGGTAATTATCTGGGGCCACATTCTTAGCATGGTAACTATCTGGGCCACATTCTTAGTGCGGTAACTACCTGGGACCACATTCATAGCGTGGTAAATATCTGGGGCCACATTCTTAGCATAGTAACTATCTGGGCCACATTCTTAGCGTGGTAATTATCTGGGGCCACATTCTTAGCATGGTAACTATCTGGGCCACATTCTTAGTATGGTAACTATCTAGGGCCACATTCTTAGCGTGGTAACTATCTGGGGCCACATTCTTAGTGTGGTAACTATCTGGGGCCACATTCTTAGCGTGGTAACTATCTGGGGCCACATTCTTAGTGTGGTAACTATCTAGGGCCACATTCTTAGCGTGGTAACTATCTGGGGCCACATTCTTAGTGTGGTAACTATCTGGGACTCCATTCTTAGCGTGGTAACTATCTGTGGCCACATTCTTAGTGTGGTAACACTATCTGGGGCCACATTCTTAGCGTGGTAACACTATCTGGGGCCACATTCTTAGCGTGGTAACACTATCTGGGGCCGCATTCTTAGCGTGGTAACTATCTGGGGCCACATTCTTAGTGTGATAACTATCTGGGGCCACATTGTTAGCATAGTAACTATCTGGAGCGACATTCTTAGCGTGGTAACAGTATCTGGGGCCACATTCTTAGCGTGGTAACTCTATCTGGGGCCACATTCTTAGCGTGGTAGCTATCTGGGGCGACATTCTTAGCGTGATAACTATCTGGGGCGACATTCTTAGCGTGGTAACAGTATCTGGGGACACATTCTTAGCGTGGTAACTCTAACTGGGGCCACATTCTTAGCGTGGTAACACAATCTGGGGCCACATTCTTAGTGTGGTAACTATCTGGAGCGACATTCTTAGCTTGGTAACAATATCTGGGTCCACATTCTTAGTGTGGTAACACTATCTGGGGCCACATTCTTAGTGTGGTAACTATCTGGAGCGACATTCTTAGCTTGGTAACAATATCTGGGGCCACATTCTTAGTGTGGTAACACTATCTGGGGCCACATTCTTAGTGTGGTAACTATCTGGAGCGACATTCTTAGCTTGGTAACAATATCTGGGTCCACATTCTTAGCGTGGTAACTATCTGGGGCCACATTCTTAGTGTGGTAACTATCTGGGGCCACATTCTTAGTGCGGTAACTACCTGAGACCACATTCTTAGCGTGGTAATTATCTGGGGCCACATTCTTAGCATGGTAACTATTTGGGCCACATTCTTAGCGTGGTAACTATCTGGGGCCACATTCTTAGCGTGGTAACTATCTTGGGCCACATTCTTAGTGTGGTAACTATCTGGGGCCACATTCGTAGTGTGGTAACTATCTGGGGCCACATTCTTAGCGTGGAAACTATCTGGGGCCACATTCTTAGCATGGTAACTATCTGGGCCACATTCTTAGTGTGGTAACTATCTGGGGCCACATTCTTAGCGTGGGAACTATATGGGGCCACATTCTTAGCGTGGTAACACTATCTGGGGCCACATTCTTAGCGTGGTAACTATCTGGGGCCACATTCTTAGTGTGGTAACTATCTGGGGCCACATTCCAAGCGTGGTAACTATCTGGGGCCACATTCTTAGTGTGGTAACTATCTGGGGCCACATTCTTTGCTTGGTAACTATCTGGGGCCACATTCGTAGCGTGGTAACTATCTGGGGCCACATTCTTTGCTTGGTAACTATCTGGGGCCACATTCGTAGCGTGGTAACTATCTGGGGCCACATTCTTTGCTTGGTAACTATCTGGGGCCACATTCTTTGCATGGTAACTATCTGGGGCCACATTCTTTGCTTGGTAACTATTTGGGGCCACATTCTTAGCGTGGTAACTATCTGGGGCCACATTCTTTGCTTGGTAACTATCTGGGGCCACATTCGTAGCGTGGTAACTATATGGGGCCACATTCTTAGCGTGGTAACACTATCTGGGGCCACATTTTTAGCGTGGTAACTATCTGGGGGCACATTCCTAGCGTGGTAACTATCTGTGGCCACATTCGTAGTGCGGTAACTATCTGGGGCCACATTCTTAGCATGGTAACTATCTGGGCCACATTCTTAGAGTGGTAACTATCTGTGACGACACTCTTAGCGTGGTAACACTATCTGGGGCCACATTCTTTGTGTGGTAACTATCTGGGGCCACATTCTTTGCGTGGTAACTATCTGGGGCCACATTCTTAGCGTGGTAACTATCTGGGGCCACATTCTTAGTGTGATAACCCTATCTGGGGCCACATTCTTAGCGTGGTAACACTATCTGGGGCCACATTCTTAGCGTGGTAATTATCTGGGGCCACATTCTTAGCATGGTAACTATCTGGGCCACATTCTTAGTGCGGTAACTACCTGGGACCACATTCATAGCGTGGTAATTATCTGGGGCCACATTCTAAGCATAGTAACTATCTGGGCCACATTCTTAGCGTGGTAATTATCTGGGGCCACATTCTTAGCATGGTAACTATCTGGGCCACATTCTTAGTATGGTAACTATCTAGGGCCACATTCTTAGCGTGGTAACTATCTGGGGCCACATTCTTAGTGTGGTAACTATCTGGGGCCACATTCTTAGCGTGGTAACTATCTGGGGCCACATTCTTAGTGTGGTAACTATCTAGGGCCACATTCTTAGCGTGGTAACTATCTGGGGCCACATTCTTAGTGTGGTAACTATCTGGGACTCCATTCTTAGCGTGGTAACTATCTGGGGCCACATTCTTAGTGTGGTAACACTATCTGGGGCCACATTCTTAGCGTGGTAACACTATCTGGGGCCACATTCTTAGCGTGGTAACACTATCTGGGGCCGCATTCTTAGCGTGGTAACTATCTGGGGCCACATTGTTAGCATAGTAACTATCTGGAGCGACATTCTTAGCGTGGTAACAGTATCTGGGGCCACATTCTTAGCGAGGTAACTCTATCTGGGGCCACATTCTTAGCATGGTAGCTATCTGGGGCGACATTCTTAGCGTGATAACTATCTGGGGCGACATTCTTAGCGTGGTAACAGTATCTGGGGACACATTCTTAGCGTGGTAACTCTAACTGGGGCCACATTCTTAGCGTGGTAACACAATCTGGGGCCACATTCTTAGTGTGGTAACTATCTGGAGCGACATTCTTAGCTTGGTAACAATATCTGGGTCCACATTCCTAGTGTGGTAACACTATCTGGGGCCACATTCTTAGTGTGGTAACTATCTGGAGCGACATTCTTAGCTTGGTAACAATATCTGGGGCCACATTCTTAGCGTGGTAACACTATCTGGGGCCACATTCTTAGTGTGGTAACTATCTGGAGCGACATTCTTAGCTTGGTAACAATATCTGGGTCCACATTCTTAGCGTGGTAACTATCTGGGGCCACATTCTTAGTGTGGTAACTATCTGGGGCCACATTCTTAGTGCGGTAACTACCTGAGACCACATTCTTAGCGTGGTAATTATCTGGGGCCACATTCTTAGCATGGTAACTATTTGGGCCACATTCTTAGCGTGGTAACTATCTGGGGCCACATTCTTAGCGTGGTAACTATCTTGGGCCACATTCTTAGTGTGGTAACTATCTGGGGCCACATTCTTAGTGTGGTAACTATCTGGGGCCACATTCTTAGCGTGGAAACTATCTGGGGCCACATTCTTAGCATGGTAACTATCTGGGCCACATTCTTAGTGTGGTAACTATCTGGGGCCACATTCTTAGCGTGGTCACTATCTGGGGCCACATTCTTAGTGTGGTAACTATCTGGGGCCACATTCGTAGTGTGGTAACTATCTGGGGCCACATTCTTAGCGTGGTAACTATCTGGGGCCACATTCTTAGTGTGGTAACTATCTGGGCCACATTCTTAGTGTGGTAACTATCTGGGACGACATTCTTAGCGTGGTAACACTATCTGGGGCCACATTCTTAGCGTGGTAACTATCTGGGGCCACATTGTTTGCGTGGTAACTATCTGGGGCCACATTCTTAGCGTGGTAACTATCTGGGGCCACATTCTTAGTGTGATAACCCTATCTGGGGCCACATTCTTAGCATGGTAACACTATCTGTGGCCACATTCTTAGCGTAGTAACTATCTGGGGCCACATTCTTTGCGTGGTAACTATCTGGTGCCACATTCTTAGCGTGGTAACTATCTGGGGCTAAATTCTTAGCTTGGTAACTATCTGGGTCCACATTCTTAGCGTGGTAACTATCTGGGTCCACATTCTTAGCGTGGTAACTATCTGGGGCCACATTCTTTGCGTGGTAACTATCTGGGGCCACATTCTTTGCTTGGTAACTATCTGGGGCCACATTCTTTGCATGGTAACTATCTGGGGCCACATTCTTTGCTTGGTAACTATTTGGGGCCACATTCTTAGCGTGGTAACACTATCTGGGGCCACATTCTTTGCGTGTTAACTATCTGGGGCCACATTCTTTGCTTGGTAACTATCTGGGACTACATTCTTAGCGTGGTAACACTATCTGGGGCCACATTCCTAGCGTGGTAATTCCATCTGGGGCCACATTCTTAGCGTGGTAACTATCTGGGGCCACATTCTTAGCGTGGTAACTATCTGGGGCGACATTCTTAGCTTGGTAACAATATCTGGGTCCACATTCTTAGCGTGGTAACTATCTGGGTACACATTCTTAGCGTGGTAACTATCTGGGGGGCCACATTCTTAGTGTGGTAACTATCTGGGGCCACATTCCTAGTGCGGTAACTACCTGGGACCACATTCGTAGCGTGGTAACACTATCTTGGGCCACATTCTTAGTGTGGTAACTATCTGGGGCCACATTCTTAGCATGGTAACTATCTGGGCCACATTCTTAGTGTGGTAACTGTCTGGGACGACATTCTTAGCGTGGTAACACTATCTTGGGCCACATTCTTAGTGTGGTAACTATCTGGGGCCACATTCTTTTCGTGGTAACTATCTGGGGCCACATTCTTTGCGTGGTAACACTATCTGGGGCCACATTCTTAGCGTTGTAACTATCTGGGGCCAGATTCTTTGCGTGGTAACTTTCTGAGGCCACATTCTTAGCGTGGTAACTATCTGGGGCCACATTCTTAGCGTGGTAATTATCTGGGGCCACATTCTTTGCTTGGTAACTATCTGAGGCCACATTCTTAGCGTGGTAACTATCTGGGGCCACATTCGTAGCGTGGTAACTATCTGGGGCCACATTCTTAGCGTGGTAACTATCTGGGGCCACATTCTTAGCGTGGTAACTATCTGGGGCCACATTCTTAGCGTGGTAACTATATGGGGCCACATTCTTAGCGTGGTAACACTATCTGGGGCCACATTCTTAGCGTGGTAACTATCTGGGGCCACATTCTTAGTGTGGTAACTATCTGGGGCCACATTCTAAGCGTGGTAACTATCTGGGGCCACATTCTTAGTGTGGTAACTATTTGGGGCCACATTCTGTAGCTTGGTAACTATCTGGGGCCACATTCGTAGCGTGGTAACTATCTGGGGCCACATTCTTAGCTTGGTAACTATCTGGGGCCACATTCGTAGCGTGGTAACTATCTGGGGCCACATTCTTTGCTTGGTAACTATCTGGGGCCACATTCTTTGCATGGTAACTATCTGGGGCCACATTCTTAGCTTGGTAACTATTTGGGGCCACATTCTTAGCGTGGTAACTATCTGGGGCCACATTCTTTGATTGGTAACTATCTGGGGCCACATTCGTAGCGTGGTAACTATATGGGGCCACATTCTTAGCGTGGTAACACTATCTGGGGCCACATTTTAGCGTGGTAACTATCTGGGGCACATTCCTAGCGTGGTAACTATCTGTGGCCACATTCGTAGTGCGGTAACTATCTGGGGCCACATTCTTAGCATGGTTAACTATCTGGGCCACATTCTTAGAGTGGTAACTATCTGGGACGACATTCTTAGCGTGGTAACACTATCTGGGGCCACATTCTTAGTGTGGTAACTATCTGGGGCCACATTCTTAGTGTGATAACCCTATCTGGTGCCACATTCTTAGCGTGGTAACACTATCTGGGGCCACATTCTTAGCGTGGTAACTATCTGGGGCCACATTCTTTGCGTGGTAACTATCTGGGGCCACATTCTTAGCGTGGTAACTATCTGGGGCCACATTCGTAGTGTGGTAAATATCTGGGGCCACATTCTTAGCGTGGTAACACTATCTGGGGCCACATTCCTAGCGTGGTAACTATCTGGGGCAACATTCTTAGTGTGGTAACTATCTGGGGCAACATTCTTAGCGTGGTAACTATCTGGGGCCACATTCTTAGCGTGGTAACTATCTGGGGCCACATTCTTAGTGTGGTAACTATCTGGGGGCCACATTCGTAGCGTGGTAATACTATCTGGGGCCACATTCTTATCGTGGTAACTATTTGGGGGCCACATTCTTTGCGTGGTAACTATCTGGGGCCACATTCATAGCGTGGTAACTATTTGGGGCCACATTCTTAGCGTGGTAACTATCTGGGGCCACATTCTTAGTGTGGTAACTATCTGGGGCCACATTCGTAGCGTGGTAACTATCTGGGGCCACATTCTTTGCTTGGTAACTATCTGGGGTCACATTCTTTGCATGGTAACTATCTGGGGCCACATTCTTTGCTTGGTAACTATTTGGGGCCACATTCTTAGCGTGGTAACTATCTGGGACGACATTCTTGGCGTGTTAACACAACCTTGGGCCACATTCTTAGCGTAGTAACTATCTGGGGCCACATTCTTAGCGTGGTAACTATCTCGGGCGACATTCTTAGCGTGATAACTATCTGGGGCCACATTCCTAGCGTGGTAATTCCATCTGGGGCCACATTCTTAGCGTGGTAACTATCTGGGGCCACATTCTTTGCTTGGTAACTATTTGGGGCCACATTCTTAGCGTGGTAACTATCTGGGGCCACATTCTTTGCTTGGTAACTATCTGGGGCCACATTCGTAGCGTGGTAACTATATGGGGCCACATTCTTAGCGTGGTAACACTATCTGGGGCCACATTTTTAGCGTGGTAACTATCTGGGGGCACATTCCTAGCGTGGTAACTATCTGTGGCCACATTCGTAGTGCGGTAACTATCTGGGGCCACATTCTTAGCATGGTAACTATCTGGGCCACATTCTTAGAGTGGTAACTATCTGGGACGACATTCTTAGCGTGGTAACACTATCTGGGGCCACATTCTTTGTGTGGTAACTATCTGGGGCCACATTCTTTGCGTGGTAACTATCTGGGGCCACATTCTTAGCGTGGTAACTATCTGGGGCCACATTCTTAGTGTGATAACCCTATCTGGGGCCACATTCTTAGCGTGGTAACACTATCTGGGGCCACATTCTTAGCGTGGTAATTATCTGGGGCCACATTCTTAGCATGGTAACTATCTGGGCCACATTCTTAGTGCGGTAACTACCTGGGACCACATTCATAGCGTGGTAATTATCTGGGGCCACATTCTTAGTATAGTAACTATCTGGGCCACATTCTTAGCGTGGTAATTATCTGGGGCCACATTCTTAGCATGGTAACTATCTGGGCCACATTCTTAGTATTGTAACTATCTAGGGCCACAGTCTTAGCGTGGTAACTATCTGGGGCCACATTCTTAGTGTGGTAACTATCTGGGGCCACATTCTTAGCGTGGTAACTATCTGGGGCCACATTCTTAGTGTGGTAACTATCTGGGGCCACATTCTTAGCGTGGTAACTATCTGGGGCCACATTCTTAGTGTGGTAACTATCTGGGGCCACATTCTTAGCGTGGTAACTATCTGGGGCCACATTCTTAGCGTGGTAACTATCTGGGGCCACATTCTTAGCGTGGTAACTATCTGGGGCCACATTCTTAGCGTGGTAACTATCTGGGGCCACATTCTTAGCGTGGTAACTATCTGGGGCCACATTCTTAGCGTGGTAACTATCTGGGGCCACATTCTTAGCGTGGTAACTATCTGGGGCCACATTCTTAGCGTGGTAACTATCTGGGGCCACATTCTTAGCGTGGTAACTATCTGGGGCCACATTCTTAGCGTGGTAACTATCTGGGGCCACATTCTTAGCGTGGTAACTATCTGGGGCCACATTCTTAGCTGTGGTAACTATCTGGAGCGACATTCTTAGCTTGGTAACAATATCTGGGTCCACATTCTTAGTGTGGTAACACTATCTGGGGCCACATTCTTAGTGTGGTAACTATCTGGAGCGACATTCTTAGCTTGGTAACAATATCTGGGGCCACATTCTTAGCGTGGTAACACTATCTGGGGCCACATTCTTAGTGTGGTAACTATCTGGAGCGACATTCTTAGCTTGGTAACAATATCTGGGTCCACATTCTTAGCGTGGTAACTATCTGGGGCCACATTCTTAGTGTGGTAACTATCTGGGGCCACATTCGTAGTGTGGTAACTATCTGGGGCCACATTCTTAGCGTGGTAACTATCTGGGGCCACATTCTTAGTGTGGTAACTATCTGGGCCACATTCTTAGTGTGGTAACTATCTGGGACGACATTCTTAGCGTGGTAACACTATCTGGGGCCACATTCTTAGCGTGGTAACTATCTGGGGCCACATTCTTTGCGTGGTAACTATCTGGGGCCACATTCTTAGCGTGGTAACTATCTGGGGGCCACATTCTTAGTGTGATAACCCTATCTGGGGCCACATTCTTAGCATGGTAACACTATCTGGGGCCACATTCTTAGCGTGGTAACTATCTGGGGCAACATTCTTAGTGTGGTAACTATCTGGGGCAACATTCTTAGCGTGGTAACTATCTGGGGCCACATTCTTAGCGTGGTAACTATCTGGGGCCACATTCTTAGTGTGGTAACTATCTGGGGGCCACATTCGTAGCGTGGTAATACTATCTGGGGCCACATTCTTATCGTGGTAACTATTTGGGGGCCACATTCTTTGCGTGGTAACTATCTGGGGCCACATTCATAGCGTGGTAACTATTTGGGGCCACATTCTTAGCGTGGTAACTATCTGGGGCCACATTCTTAGTGTGGTAACTATCTGGGGCCACATTCGTAGCGTGGTAACTATCTGGGGCCACATTCTTTGCTTGGTAACTATCTGGGGTCACATTCTTTGCATGGTAACTATCTGGGGCCACATTCTTTGCTTGGTAACTATTTGGGGCCACATTCTTAGCGTGGTAACTATCTGGGACGACATTCTTGGCGTGTTAACACAACCTTGGGCCACATTCTTAGCGTGGTAACTATCTGGGGCCACATTCTTAGCGTGGTAACTATCTCGGGCGACATTCTTAGCGTGATAACTATCTGGGGCCACATTCCTAGCGTGGTAATTCCATCTGGGGCCACATTCTTAGCGTGGTAACTATCTGGGGCCACATTCTTAGCTTGGTAACTATCTGGGGCCACATTCTTAGCGTGGTAACTATCTGGGGCCACATTCTTTGCTTGGTAACTATCTGGGGCCACATTCGTAGCGTGGTAACTATATGGGGCCACATTCTTAGCGTGGTAACACTATCTGGGGCCACATTTTTAGCGTGGTAACTATCTGGGGGCACATTCCTAGCGTGGTAACTATCTGTGGCCACATTCGTAGTGCGGTAACTATCTGGGGCCACATTCTTAGCATGGTAACTATCTGGGCCACATTCTTAGAGTGGTAACTATCTGGGACGACATTCTTAGCGTGGTAACACTATCTGGGGCCACATTCTTTGTGTGGTAACTATCTGGGGCCACATTCTTTGCGTGGTAACTATCTGGGGCCACATTCTTAGCGTGGTAACTATCTGGGGCCACATTCTTAGTGTGATAACCCTATCTGGGGCCACATTCTTAGCGTGGTAACACTATCTGGGGCCACATTCTTAGCGTGGTAATTATCTGGGGCCACATTCTTAGCATGGTAACTATCTGGGCCACATTCTTAGTGCGGTAACTACCTGGGACCACATTCATAGCGTGGTAATTATCTGGGGCCACATTCTTAGTATAGTAACTATCTGGGCCACATTCTTAGCGTGGTAATTATCTGGGGCCACATTCTTAGCATGGTAACTATCTGGGCCACATTCTTAGTATTGTAACTATCTAGGGCCACATTCTTAGCGTGGTAACTATCTGGGGCCACATTCTTAGTGTGGTAACTATCTGGGGCCACATTCTTAAAGTGGTAACTATCTGGGGCCACATTCTTAGCGTGGTAACACTATCTGGGGCCGCATTCTTAGCGTGGTAACTATCTGGGGCCACATTTTTAGCATAGTAACTATCTGGAGCGACATTCTTAGCGTGGTAACAGTATCTGGGGCCACATTCTTAGCGAGGTAACTCTATCTGGGGCCACATTCTTAGCGTGGTAGCTATCTGGGGCGACATTCTTAGCGTGATAACTATCTGGGGCGACATTCTTAGCGTGGTAACAGTATCTGGGGACACATTCTTAGCGTGGTAACTCTAACTGGGACCACATTCTTAGCGTGGTAACACAATCTGGGGCCACATTCTTAGTGTGGTAACTATCTGGAGCGACATTCTTAGCTTGGTAACAATATCTGGGTCCACATTCTTAGTGTGGTAACACTATCTGGGGCCACATTCTTAGTGTGGTAACTATCTGGAGCGACATTCTTAGCTTGGTAACAATATCTGGGGCCACATTCTTAGCGTGGTAACACTATCTGGGGCCACATTCTTAGTGTGGTAACTATCTGGAGCGACATTCTTAGCTTGGTAACAATATCTGGGTCCACATTCTTAGCGTGGTAACTATCTGGGGCCACATTCTTAGTGTGGTAACTATCTGGGGCCACATTCTTAGTGCGGTAACTACCTGAGACCACATTCTTAGCGTGGTAATTATCTGGGGCCACATTCTTAGCATGGTAACTATTTGGGCCACATTCTTAGCGTGGTAACTATCTGGGGCCACATTCTTAGCGTGGTAACTATCTTGGGCCACATTCTTAGTGTGGTAACTATCTGGGGCCACATTCGTAGTGTGGTAACTATCTGGGGCCACATTCTTAGCGTGGAAACTATCTGGGGCCACATTCTTAGCATGGTAACTATCTGGGCCACATTCTTAGTGTGGTAACTATCTGGGGCCACATTCTTAGCGTGGTCACTATCTGGGGCCACATTCTTAGTGTGGTAACTATCTGGGGCCACATTCGTAGTGTGGTAACTATCTGGGGCCACATTCTTAGCGTGGTAACTATCTGGGGCCACATTCTTAGTGTGGTAACTATCTGGGCCACATTCTTAGTGTGGTAACTATCTGGGACGACATTCTTAGCGTGGTAACACTATCTGGGGCCACATTCTTAGCGTGGTAACTATCTGGGGCCACATTCTTTGCGTGGTAACTATCTGGGGCCACATTCTTAGCGTGGTAACTATCTGGGGGCCACATTCTTAGTGTGATAACCCTATCTGGGGCCACATTCTTAGCATGGTAACACTATCTGGGGCCACATTCTTAGCGTAGTAACTATCTGGGGCCACATTCTTAGCGTGGTAACTATCTGGGGCGACATTCTTAGCTTGGTAACAATATCTGGGTCCACATTCTTAGCGTGGTAACTATCTGGGTACACATTCTTAGCGTGGTAACTATCTGGGGGGCCACATTCTTAGTGTGGTAACTATCTGGGGCCACATTCCTAGTGCGGTAACTACCTGGGACCACATTCGTAGCGTGGTAACACTATCTTGGGCCACATTCTTAGTGTGGTAACTATCTGGGGCCACATTCTTAGCATGGTAACTATCTGGGCCACATTCTTAGTGTGGTAACTGTCTGGGACGACATTCTTAGCGTGGTAACACTATCTTGGGCCACATTCTTAGTGTGGTAACTATCTGGGGCCACATTCTTTGCGTGGTAACTATCTGGGGCCACATTCTTTGCGTGGTAACACTATCTGGGGCCACATTCTTAGCGTTGTAACTATCTGGGGCCAGATTCTTTGCGTGGTAACTTTCTGAGGCCACATTCTTAGCGTGGTAACTATCTGGGGCCACATTCTAAGCGTGGTAATTATCTGGGGCCACATTCTTTGCTTGGTAACTATCTGAGGCCACATTCTTAGCGTGGTAACTATCTGGGGCCACATTCGTAGCGTGGTAACTATCTGGGGCCACATTCTTAGCGTGGTAACTATCTGGGGCCACATTCTTAGCGTGGTAACTATCTGGGGCCACATTCTTAGCGTGGTAACTATATGGGGCCACATTCTTAGCGTGGTAACACTATCTGGGGCCACATTCTTAGCGTGGTAACTATCTGGGGCCACATTCTTAGTGTGGTAACTATCTGGGGCCACATTCCTAGCGTGGTAACTATCTGGGGCCACATTCTTAGTGTGGTAACTATCTGGGGCCACATTCTGTAGCTTGGTAACTATCTGGGGCCACATTCGTAGCGTGGTAACTATCTGGGGCCACATTCTTAGCTTGGTAACTATCTGGGGCCACATTCGTAGCGTGGTAACTATCTGGGGCCACATTCTTAGCTTGGTAACTATCTGGGGCCACATTCTTAGCATGGTAACTATCTGGGGCCACATTCTTTGCTTGGTAACTATTTGGGGCCACATTCTTAGCGTGGTAACTATCTGGGGCCACATTCTTTGATTGGTAACTATCTGGGGCCACATTCGTAGCGTGGTAACTATATGGGGCCACATTCTTAGCGTGGTAACACTATCTGGGGCCACATTTTTAGCGTGGTAACAATCTGGGGGCCCATTCCTAGCGTGGTAACTATCTGTGGCCACATTCGTAGTGCGGTAACTATCTGGGGCCACATTCTTAGCATGGTTACTATCTGGGCCACATTCTTAGAGTGGTAACTATCTGGGACGACATTCTTAGCGTGGTAACACTATCTGGGGCCACATTCTTTGTGTGGTAACTATCTGGGGCCACATTCTTAGTGTGATAACCCTATCTGGTGCCACATTCTTAGCGTGGTAACACTATCTGGGGCCACATTCTTAGCGTGGTAACTATCTGGGGCCACATTCTTTGCGTGGTAACTATCTGGGGCCACATTTTTAGCGTGGTAACTATCTGGGGCCACATTCGTAGTGTGGTAAATATCTGGGGCCACATTCTTAGCGTGGTAACACTATCTGGGGCCACATTCTTAGCGTGGTAACTATCTGGGGCAACATTCTTAGTGTGGTAACTATCTGGGGCAACATTCTTAGCGTGGTAACTATCTGGGGCCACATTCTTAGCGTGGTAACTATCTGGGGCCACATTCTTAGTGTGGTAACTATCTGGGGGCCACATTCGTAGCGTGGTAATACTATCTGGGGCCACATTCTTATCGTGGTAACTATTTGGGGGCCACATTCTTTGCGTGGTAACTATCTGGGGCCACATTCATAGCGTGGTAACTATTTGGGGCCACATTCTTAGCGTGGTAACTATCTGGGGCCACATTCTTAGTGTGGTAACTATCTGGGGCCACATTCGTAGCGTGGTAACTATCTGGGGCCACATTCTTTGCTTGGTAACTATCTGGGGCCACATTCTTTGCATGGTAACTATCTGGGGCCACATTCTTTGCTTGGTAACTATTTGGGGCCACATTCTTAGCGTGGTAACTATCTGGGACGACATTCTTGGCGTGTTAACACAACCTTGGGCCACATTCTTAGCGTGGTAACTATCTGGGGCCACATTCTTAGCGTGGTAACTATCTCGGGCGACATTCTTAGCGTGATAACTATCTGGGGCCACATTCCTAGCGTGGTAATTCCATCTGGGGCCACATTCTTAGCGTGGTAACTATCTGGGGCCACATTCTTAGCGTGGTGACCCTATCTGGGGTCACATTCTTAGTGTGGTAACACTATCTGGGGCCACATTCTTAGTGTGGTAACGATCTGGGGCGACATTCTTAGCTTGGTAACAATATCTGGTTCCACATTCTTAGCGTGGTAACTATCTGGGGCCACATTTTTAGTGTGGTAACTATCTGGGGCCACATTCTTAGTGTGGTAACTATCTGGGGCCACATTCTTAGCGTGGTAACACTATCTGGGGCCGCATTCTTAGCGTGGTAACTATCTGGGGCCACATTGTTAGCATAGTAACTATCTGGAGCGACATTCTTAGCGTGGTAACAGTATCTGGGACCACATTCTTAGCGAGGTAACTCTATCTGGGGCCACATTCTTAGCGTGGTAGCTATCTGGGGCGACATTCTTAGCGTGATAACTATCTGGGGCGACATTCTTAGCGTGGTAACAGTATCTGGGGACACATTCTTAGCGTGGTAACTCTAACTGGGGCCACATTCTTAGCGTGGTAACACAATCTGGGGCCACATTCTTAGTGTGGTAACTATCTGGAGCGACATTCTTAGCTTGGTAACAATATCTGGGTCCACATTCTTAGCGTGGTAACACTATCTGGGGCCACATTCTTAGTGTGGTAACTATCTGGAGCGACATTCTTAGCTTGGTAACAATATCTGGGTCCACATTCTTAGCGTGGTAACTATCTGGGGCCACATTCTTAGTGTGGTAACTATCTGGGGCCACATTCTTAGTGCGGTAACTACCTGAGACCACATTCTTAGCGTGGTAATTATCTGGGGCCACATTCTTAGCATGGTAACTATTTGGGCCACATTCTTAGCGTGGTAACTATCTGGGGCCACATTCTTAGCGTGGTAACTATCTTGGGCCACATTCTTAGTGTGGTAAATATCTGGGGCCACATTCTTAGCGTGGTAACACTATCTGGGGCCACATTCTTAGCGTGGTAACTATCTGGGGCAACATTCTTAGTGTGGTAACTATCTGGGGCAACATTCTTAGCGTGGTAACTATCTGGGGCCACATTCTTAGCGTGGTAACTATCTGGGGCCACATTCTTAGTGTGGTAACTATCTGGGGGCCACATTCGTAGCGTGGTAATACTATCTGGGGCCACATTCTTATCGTGGTAACTATTTGGGGGCCACATTCTTTGCGTGGTAACTATCTGGGGCCACATTCATAGCGTGGTAACTATTTGGGGCCACATTCTTAGCGTGGTAACTATCTGGGGCCACATTCTTAGTGTGGTAACTATCTGGGGCCACATTCGTAGCGTGGTAACTATCTGGGGCCACATTCTTTGCTTGGTAACTATCTGGGGCCACATTCTTTGCATGGTAACTATCTGGGGCCACATTCTTTGCTTGGTAACTATTTGGGGCCACATTCCTAGCGTGGTAACTATCTGGGACGACATTCTTGGCGTGTTAACACAACCTTGGGCCACATTCTTAGCGTGGTAACTATCTGGGGCCACATTCTTAGCGTGGTAACTATCTCGGGCGACATTCTTAGCGTGATAACTATCTGGGGCCACATTCCTAGCGTGGTAATTCCATCTGGGGCCACATTCTTAGCGTGGTAACTATCTGGGGCCACATTCTTAGCGTGGTGACCCTATCTGGGGTCACATTCTTAGTGTGGTAACACTATCTGGGGCCACATTCTTAGTGTGGTAACGATCTGGGGCGACATTCTTAGCTTGGTAACAATATCTGGTTCCACATTCTTAGCGTGGTAACTATCTGGGGCCACATTTTTAGTGTGGTAACTATCTGGGGCCACATTCTTAGTGTGGTAACTATCTGGGGCCACATTCTTAGCGTGGTAACACTATCTGGGGCCGCATTCTTAGCGTGGTAACTATCTGGGGCCACATTGTTAGCATAGTAACTATCTGGAGCGACATTCTTAGCGTGGTAACAGTATCTGGGACCACATTCTTAGCGAGGTAACTCTATCTGGGGCCACATTCTTAGCGTGGTAGCTATCTGGGGCGACATTCTTAGCGTGATAACTATCTGGGGCGACATTCTTAGCGTGGTAACAGTATCTGGGGACACATTCTTAGCGTGGTAACTCTAACTGGGGCCACATTCTTAGCGTGGTAACACAATCTGGGGCCACATTCTTAGTGTGGTAACTATCTGGAGCGACATTCTTAGCTTGGTAACAATATCTGGGTCCACATTCTTAGCGTGGTAACACTATCTGGGGCCACATTCTTAGTGTGGTAACTATCTGGAGCGACATTCTTAGCTTGGTAACAATATCTGGGTCCACATTCTTAGCGTGGTAACTATCTGGGGCCACATTCTTAGTGTGGTAACTATCTGGGGCCACATTCTTAGTGCGGTAACTACCTGAGACCACATTCTTAGCGTGGTAATTATCTGGGGCCACATTCTTAGCATGGTAACTATTTGGGCCACATTCTTAGCGTGGTAACTATCTGGGGCCACATTCTTAGCGTGGTAACTATCTTGGGCCACATTCTTAGTGTGGTAACTATCTGGGGCCACATTCGTAGTGTGGTAACTATCTGGGGCCACATTCTTAGCGTGGAAACTATCTGGGGCCACATTCTTAGCATGGTAACTATCTGGGCCACATTCTTAGTGTGGTAACTATCTGGGGCCACATTCTTAGCGTGGTCACTATCTGGGGCCACATTCTTAGTGTGGTAACTATCTGGGGCCACATTCGTAGTGTGGTAACTATCTGGGGCCACATTCTTAGAGTGGTAACTATCTGGGGCCACATTCTTAGTGTGGTAACTATCTGGGCCACATTCTTAGTGTGGTAACTATCTGGGACGACATTCTTAGCGTGGTAACACTATCTGGGGCCACATTCTTAGCGTGGTAACTATCTGAGGCCACATTCTTTGCGTGGTAACTATCTGGGGCCACATTCTTAGCGTGGTAACTATCTGGGGGCCACATTCTTAGTGTGATAACCCTATCTGGGGCCACATTCTTAGCATGGTAACACTATCTGGGGCCACATTCTTAGCGTAGTAACTATCTGGGGCCACATTCTTTGCGTGGTAACTATCTGGGGCCACATTCTTAGCGTGGTAACTATCTGGGGCTAAATTCTTTGCTTGGTAACTATCTGGGGCCACATTCTTAGCGTAGTAACTATCTGGGGGCACATTCTTAGCGTGGTAACTATCTGGGGCCACATTTTTAGTGTGGTAACTATCTGGGGCGACATTCTTAGCTTGGTAACAATATCTGGGTCCACATTCTTAGCGTGGTAACTATCTGGGTCCACATTCTTAGCGTGGTAACTATCTGGGGCCACATTCTTTGCGTGGTAACTATCTGGGGCCACATTCTTTGCTTGGTAACTATCTGGGGCCACATTCTTTGCATGGTAACTATCTGGGGCCACATTCTTTGCTTGGTAACTATTTGGGGCCACATTCTTAGCGTGGTAACACTATCTGGGGCCACATTCTTTGCGTGTTAACTATCTGGGGCCACATTCTTTGCTTGGTAACTATCTGGGACTACATTCTTAGCGTGGTAACACTATCTGGGGCCACATTCCTAGCGTGGTAATTCCATCTGGGGCCACATTCTTAGCGTGGTAACTATCTGGGGCCACATTCTTAGCGTGGTAACTATCTGGGGCGACATTCTTAGCTTGGTAACAATATCTGGGTCCACATTCTTAGCGTGGTAACTATCTGGGTACACATTCTTAGCGTGGTAACTATCTGGGGGGCCACATTCTTAGTGTGGTAACTATCTGGGGCCACATTCCTAGTGCGGTAACTACCTGGGACCACATTCGTAGCGTGGTAACACTATCTTGGGCCACATTCCTAGTGTGGTAACTATCTGGGGCCACATTCTTAGCATGGTAACTATCTGGGCCACATTCTTAGTGTGGTAACTGTCTGGGACGACATTCTTAGCGTGGTAACACTATCTTGGGCCACATTCTTAGTGTGGTAACTATCTGGGGCCACATTCTTTGCGTGGTAACTATCTGGGGCCACATTCTTTGCGTGGTAACACTATCTGGGGCCACATTCTTAGCGTTGTAACTATCTGGGGCCAGATTCTTTGCGTGGTAACTTTCTGAGGCCACATTCTTAGCGTGGTAACTATCTGGGGCCACATTCTTAGCGTGGTAATTTTCTGGGGCCACATTCTTTGCTTGGTAACTATCTGAGGCCACATTCTTAGCGTGGTAACTATCTGGGGCCACATTCGTAGCGTGGTAACTATCTGGGGCCACATTCTTAGCGTGGTAACTATCTGGGGCCACATTCTTAGCGTGGTAACTATCTGGGGCCACATTCGTAGTGTGGTAACTATCTGGGGCCACATTCCAAGCGTGGTAACTATCTGGGGCCACATTCTTAGTGTGGTAACTATCTGGGGCCACATTCTGTGCTTGGTAACTATCTGGGGCCACATTCGTAGCGTGGTAACTATCTGGGGCCACATTCTTTGCTTGGTAACTATCTGGGGCCACATTCGTAGCGTGGTAACTATCTGGGGCCACATTCTTTGCTTGGTAACTATCTGGGGCCACATTCTTTGCATGGTAACTATCTGGGGCCACATTCTTTGCTTGGTAACTATTTTGGGCCACATTCTTAGCGTGGTAACTATCTGGGGCCACATTCTTTGATTGGTAACTATCTGGGGCCACATTCGTAGCGTGGTAACTATATGGGGCCACATTCTTAGCGTGGTAACACTATCTGGGGCCACATTTTTAGCGTGGTAACTATCTGGGGGCACATTCCTAGCGTGGTAACTATCTGTGGCCACATTCGTAGTGCGGTAACTATCTGGGGCCACATTCTTAGCATGGTTACTATCTGGGCCACATTCTTAGAGTGGTAACTATCTGGGACGACATTCTTAGCGTGGTAACACTATCTGGGGCCACATTCTTTGTGTGGTAACTATCTGGGGCCACATTCTTAGTGTGATAACCCTATCTGGTGCCACATTCTTAGCGTGGTAACTATCTGGGGCCACATTCTTTGCGTGGTAACTATCTGGGGCCACATTTTTAGCGTGGTAACTATCTGGGGCCACATTCGTAGTGTGGTAAATATCTGGGGCCACATTCTTAGCGTGGTAACACTATCTGGGGCCACATTCTTAGCGTGGTAACTATCTGGGGCAACATTCTTAGTGTGGTAACTATCTGGGGCAACATTCTTAGCGTGGTAACTATCTGGGGCCACATTCTTAGCGTGGTAACTATCTGGGGCCACATTCTTAGTGTGGTAACTATCTGGAGCGACATTCTTAGCTTGGTAACAATATCTGGGTCCACATTCTTAGCGTGGTAACTATCTGGGGCCACATTCTTAGTGTGGTAACTATCTGGGGCCACATTCTTAGTGCGGTAACTACCTGAGACCACATTCTTAGCGTGGTAATTATCTGGGGCCACATTCTTAGCATGGTAACTATTTGGGCCACATTCTTAGCGTGGTAACTATCTGGGGCCACATTCTTAGCGTGGTAACTATCTTGGGCCACATTCTTAGTGTGGTAACTATCTGGGGCCACATTCGTAGTGTGGTAACTATCTGGGGCCACATTCTTAGCGTGGAAACTATCTGGGGCCACATTCTTAGCATGGTAACTATCTGGGCCACATTCTTAGTGTGGTAACTATCTGGGGCCACATTCTTAGCGTGGTCACTATCTGGGGCCACATTCCTAGTGTGGTAACTATCTGGGGCCACATTCGTAGTGTGGTAACTATCTGGGGCCACATTCTTAGAGTGGTAACTATCTGGGGCCACATTCTTAGTGTGGTAACTATCTGGGCCACATTCTTAGTGTGGTAACTATCTGGGACGACATTCTTAGCGTGGTAACACTATCTGGGGCCACATTCTTAGCGTGGTAACTATCTGGGGCCACATTCTTTGCGTGGTAACTATCTGGGGCCACATTCTTAGCGTGGTAACTATCTGGGGGCCACATTCTTAGTGTGATAACCCTATCTGGGGCCACATTCTTAGCATGGTAACACTATCTGGGGCCACATTCTTAGCGTAGTAACTATCTGGGGCCACATTCTTTGCGTGGTAACTATCTGGGGCCACATTCTTAGCGTGGTAACTATCTGGGGCTAAATTCTTTGCTTGGTAACTATCTGGGGCCACATTCTTAGCGTAGTAACTATCTGGGGGCACATTCTTAGCGTGGTAACTATCTGGGGCCACATTTTTAGTGTGGTAACTATCTGGGGCGACATTCTTAGCTTGGTAACAATATCTGGGTCCACATTCTTAGCGTGGTAACTATCTGGGTCCACATTCTTAGCGTGGTAACTATCTGGGGCCACATTCTTTGCGTGGTAACTATCTGGGGCCACATTCTTTGCTTGGTAACTATCTGGGGCCACATTCTTTGCATGGTAACTATCTGGGGCCACATTCTTTGCTTGGTAACTATTTGGGGCCACATTCTTAGCGTGGTAACACTATCTGGGGCCACATTCTTTGCGTGTTAACTATCTGGGGCCACATTCTTTGCTTGGTAACTATCTGGGACTACATTCTTAGCGTGGTAACACTATCTGGGGCCACATTCCTAGCGTGGTAATTCCATCTGGGGCCACATTCTTAGCGTGGTAACTATCTGGGGCCACATTCTTAGCGTGGTAACTATCTGGGGCGACATTCTTAGCTTGGTAACAATATCTGGGTCCACATTCTTAGCGTGGTAACTATCTGGGTACACATTCTTAGCGTGGTAACTATCTGGGGGGCCACATTCTTAGTGTGGTAACTATCTGGGGCCACATTCCTAGTGCGGTAACTACCTGGGACCACATTCGTAGCGTGGTAACACTATCTTGGGCCACATTCCTAGTGTGGTAACTATCTGGGGCCACATTCTTAGCATGGTAACTATCTGGGCCACATTCTTAGTGTGGTAACTGTCTGGGACGACATTCTTAGCGTGGTAACACTATCTTGGGCCACATTCTTAGTGTGGTAACTATCTGGGGCCACATTCTTTGCGTGGTAACTATCTGGGGCCACATTCTTTGCGTGGTAACACTATCTGGGGCCACATTCTTAGCGTTGTAACTATCTGGGGCCAGATTCTTTGCGTGGTAACTTTCTGAGGCCACATTCTTAGCGTGGTAACTATCTGGGGCCACATTCTTAGCGTGGTAATTTTCTGGGGCCACATTCTTTGCTTGGTAACTATCTGAGGCCACATTCTTAGCGTGGTAACTATCTGGGGCCACATTCGTAGCGTGGTAACTATCTGGGGCCACATTCTTAGCGTGGTAACTATCTGGGGCCACATTCTTAGCGTGGTAACTATCTGGGGCCACATTCGTAGTGTGGTAACTATCTGGGGCCACATTCTTAGAGTGGTAACTATCTGGGGCCACATTCTTAGTGTGGTAACTATCTGGGGCCACATTCTGTGCTTGGTAACTATCTGGGGCCACATTCGTAGCGTGGTAACTATCTGGGGCCACATTCTTTGCTTGGTAACTATCTGGGGCCACATTCGTAGCGTGGTAACTATCTGGGGCCACATTCTTTGCTTGGTAACTATCTGGGGCCACATTCTTTGCATGGTAACTATCTGGGGCCACATTCTTTGCTTGGTAACTATTTTGGGCCACATTCTTAGCGTGGTAACTATCTGGGGCCACATTCTTTGATTGGTAACTATCTGGGGCCACATTCGTAGCGTGGTAACTATATGGGGCCACATTCTTAGCGTGGTAACACTATCTGGGGCCACATTTTTAGCGTGGTAACTATCTGGGGGCACATTCCTAGCGTGGTAACTATCTGTGGCCACATTCGTAGTGCGGTAACTATCTGGGGCCACATTCTTAGCATGGTTACTATCTGGGCCACATTCTTAGAGTGGTAACTATCTGGGACGACATTCTTAGCGTGGTAACACTATCTGGGGCCACATTCTTTGTGTGGTAACTATCTGGGGCCACATTCTTAGTGTGATAACCCTATCTGGTGCCACATTCTTAGCGTGGTAACTATCTGGGGCCACATTCTTTGCGTGGTAACTATCTGGGGCCACATTTTTAGCGTGGTAACTATCTGGGGCCACATTCGTAGTGTGGTAAATATCTGGGGCCACATTCTTAGCGTGGTAACACTATCTGGGGCCACATTCTTAGCGTGGTAACTATCTGGGGCAACATTCTTAGTGTGGTAACTATCTGGGGCAACATTCTTAGCGTGGTAACTATCTGGGGCCACATTCTTAGCGTGGTAACTATCTGGGGCCACATTCTTAGTGTGGTAACTATCTGGGGGCCACATTCGTAGCGTGGTAATACTATCTGGGGCCACATTCTTATCGTGGTAACTATTTGGGGGCCACATTCTTTGCGTGGTAACTATCTGGGGCCACATTCATAGCGTGGTAACTATTTGGGGCCACATTCTTAGCGTGGTAACTATCTGGGGCCACATTCTTAGTGTGGTAACTATCTGGGGCCACATTCGTAGCGTGGTAACTATCTGGGGCCACATTCTTTGCTTGGTAACTATCTGGGGCCACATTCTTTGCATGGTAACTATCTGGGGCCACATTCTTTGCTTGGTAACTATTTGGGGCCACATTCTTAGCGTGGTAACTATCTCGGGCGACATTCTTAGCGTGATAACTATCTGGGGCCACATTCCTAGCGTGGAAATTCCATCTGGGGCCACATTCTTAGCGTGGTAACTATCTGGGGCCACATTCTTAGCGTGGTGACCCTATCTGGGGTCACATTCTTAGTGTGGTAACACTATCTGGGGCCACATTCTTAGTGTGGTAACGATCTGGGGCGACATTCTTTGCTTGGTAACAATATCTGGTTCCACATTCTTAGCGTGGTAACTATCTGGGGCCACATTTTTAGTGTGGTAACTATCTGGGCCACATTCTTAGTGTGGTAACTATCTGGGGCCACATTCTTAGTGCGGTAACTACCTGGGGCCACATTCTTAGCGTGGTAATTATCTAGGGCCACATTCTTAGCATGGTAACTATCTGGGCCACATTCTTAGTGTGGTAACTATCTGGGACGACATTCTTAGCGTGGTAACACTATCTGGAGCCACATTCTTAGTGTGGTAACTATCTGGGGCCACATTCTTTGCGTGGTAACTATCTGGGGCCACATTCTTAGCGTGGTAACTATCTGGGGCCACATTCTTAGCGTGGTAACACTATCTGGGGCCACATTCTTAGCGTGGTAACTATCTGGGGCCACATTCTTAGCGTGGTAACTATCTGGGTACACATTCTTAGCGTGGTAACTATCTGGGGGGGCCACATTCTTAGTGTGGTAACTATCTGGGGCCACATTCCTAGTGCGGTAACTACCTGGGACCACATTCGTAGCGTGGTAACACTATCTTGGGCCACATTCTTAGTGTGGTAACTATCTGGTGCCACATTCTTAGCATGGTAACTATCTGGGCCACATTCTTAGTGTGGTAACTGTCTGGGACGACATTCTTAGCGTGGTAACACTATCTTGGGCCACATTCTTAGTGTGGTAACTATCTGGGGCCACATTCTTTGCGTGGTAACTATCTGGGGCCACATTCTTTGCGTGGTAACACTATCTGGGGCCACATTCTTAGCGTGGTAACTATCTGGGGCCAGATTCTTTGCGTGGTAACTATCTGAGGCCACATTCTTAGCGTGGTAACTCTATCTGGGGCCACATTCTTAGCGTGGTAGCTATCTGGGGCGACATTCTTAGCGTGATAACTATCTGGGGCGACATTCTTAGCGTGGTAACAGTATCTGGGGACACATTCTTAGCGTGGTAACTCTAACTGGGGCCACATTCTTAGCGTGGTAACACAATCTGGGGCCACATTCTTAGTGTGGTAACTATCTGGAGCGACATTCTTAGCTTGGTAACAATATCTGGGTCCACATTCTTAGTGTGGTAACACTATCTGGGGCCACATTCTTAGTGTGGTAACTATCTGGAGCGACATTCTTAGCGTGGTAACTATCTGGGGCCACATTCTTAGTGTGGTAACTATCTGGGGCCACATTCTTAGTGCGGTAACTACCTGAGACCACATTCTTAGCGTGGTAACTATCTGGGGCCACATTCGTAGTGTGGTAACTATCTGGGGCCACATTCTTAGCGTGGAAACTATCTGGGGCCACATTCTTAGAATGGTAACTATCTGGGCCACATTCTTAGTGTGGTAACTGTCTGGGGCCACATTCTTAGCGTGGTCACTATCTGGGGCCACATTCTTAGTGTGGTAACTATCTGGGCCACATTCGTAGTGTGGTAACTATCTGGGGCCACATTCTTAGCGTGGTAACTATCTGGGGCCACATTCTTAGTGTGGTAACTATCTGGGGCCACATTCGTAGTGTGGTAACTATCTGGGGCAACATTCTTAGCGTGGAAACTATCTGGGGCCACATTCTTAGCATGGTAACTATCTGGGCCACATTCTTAGTGTGGTAACTATCTGGGGCTAAATTCTTTGCTTGGTAACTATCTGGGGCCACATTCTTAGCGTAGTAACTATCTGGGGGCACATTCTTAGCATGGTAACTATCTGGGGCCACATTCTTAGTGTGGTAACACTATCTGGGGCCACATTTTTAGTGTGGTAACTATCTGGGGCGACATTCTTAGCTTGGTAACAATATCTGGGTCCACATTCTTAGCGTGGTAACTATCTGGGTCCACATTCTTAGCGTGGTAACTATCTGGGGCCACATTCTTTGCGTGGTAACTATCTGGGGCCACATTCTTTGCTTGGTAACTATCTGGCGCCACATTCTTTACATGGTAACTATCTGGGGCCACATTCTTTGCTTGGTAACTATTTGGGGCCACATTCTTAGCGTGGTAACACTATCTGGGGCCACATTCTTTGCGTGTTAACTATCTGGGGCCACATTCTTTGCTTGGTAACTATCTGGGGCCACATTCCTTGCATGGTAACTATCTGGGGCCACATTCTTTGCTTGGTAACTATCTGGGACTACATTCTTAGCGTGGTAACACTATCTGGGGCCACATTCCTAGCGTGGTAATTCCATCTGGGGGCCACATTCTTAGCGTGGTAACTATCTGGGGCCACATTCTTCGCGTGGTGACCCTATCTGGGGTCACATTCTTAGTGTGGTAACAATATCTGGGTCCACATTCTTAGCGTGGTAACTATCTGGGTACACATTCTTAGCGTGGTAACTATCTATGGGGCCACATTCTTAGTGTGGTTACTATCTGGGGCCACATTCCTAGTGCGGTAACTACCTGGGACAACATTCGTAGCGTGGTAACACTATCTTGGGCCACATTCTTAGTGTGGTAACTATCTGGGGCCACATTCTTAGCATGGTAACTATCTGGGCCACATTCTTAGTGTGGTAACTGTCTGGGACGACATTCTTAGCGTGGTAACACTATCTTGGGCCACATTCTTAGTGTGGTAACTATCTGGGGCCACATTCTTTGCGTGGTAACTATCTGGGGCCACATTCTTTGCGTGGTAACACTATCTGGGGCCACATTCTTAGCGTTGTAACTATCTGGGGCCAGATTCTTTGCGTGGTAACTTTCTGAGGCCACATTCTTAGCGTGGTAACTATCTGGGGCCACATTCTTAGCGTGGTAACTATCTGGGGCCACATTCTTTGCTTGGTAACTATCTGAGGCCACATTCTTAGCGTGGTAACTATCTGGGGCCACATTCGTAGCGTGGTAACTATCTGGGGCAACATTCTTAGCGTGGTAACTATCTGGGGCCACATTCTTAGCGTGGTAACTATCTGGGGCCACATTCTTAGCGTGGGAACTATATGGGGCCACATTCTTAGCGTGGTAACACTATCTGGGGCCACATTCTTAGCGTGGTAACTATCTGGGGCCACATTCTTAGTGTGGTAACTATCTGGGGCCACATTCCAAGCGTGGTAACTATCTGGGGCCACATTCTTAGTGTGGTAACTATCTGGGGCCACATTCTGTGCTTGGTAACTATCTGGGGCCACATTCGTAGCGTGGTAACTATCTGGGGCCACATTCTTTGCTTGGTAACTATCTGGGGCCACATTCGTAGCGTGGTAACTATCTGGGGCCACATTCTTTGCTTGGTAACTATCTGGGGCCACATTCTTTGCATGGTAACTATCTGGGGCCACATTCTTTGCTTGGTAACTATTTGGGGCCACATTCTTAGCGTGGTAACTATCTGGGGCCACATTCTTTGATTGGTAACTATCTGGGGCCACATTCGTAGCGTGGTAACTATATGGGGCCACATTCTTAGCGTGGTAACACTATCTGGGGCCACATTTTTAGCGTGGTAACTATCTGGGGGCACATTCCTAGCGTGGTAACTATCTGTGGCCACATTCGTAGTGCGGTAACTATCTGGGGCCACATTCTTAGCATGGTTACTATCTGGGCCACATTCTTAGAGTGGTAACTATCTGGGACGACATTCTTAGCGTGGTAACACTATCTGGGGCCACATTCTTTGTGTGGTAACTATCTGGGGCCACATTCTTAGTGTGATAACCCTATCTGGTGCCACATTCTTAGCGTGGTAACACTATCTGGGGCCACATTCTTAGCGTGGTAACTATCTGGGGCCACATTCTTTGCGTGGTAACTATCTGGGGCCACATTCTTAGTGTGGTAACTATCTGGGGCCACATTCTTAGTGCGGTAACTACCTGGGGCCACATTCTTAGCGTGGTAATTATCTGGGGCCACATTCTTAGCATGGTAACTATCTGGGCCACATTCTTAGTGTGGTAACTATCTGGGACGACATTCTTAGCGTGGTAACACTATCTGGAGCCACATTCTTAGTGTGGTAACAATCTGGGGCCACATTCTTTGCGTGGTAACTATCTGGGGCCACATTCTTAGCGTGGTAACTATCTGGGGCCACATTCTTAGCGTGGTAACACTATCTGGGGCCACATTCTTAGCGTGGTAACACTATCTGGGGCCACATTCTTAGAGTGGTAACTATCTGGGACGACATTCTTAGCGTGGTAACACTATCTGGGGCCACATTCTTTGTGTGGTAACTATCTGGGGCCACATTCTTAGTGTGATAACCCTATCTGGTGCCACATTCTTAGCGTGGTAACACTATCTGGGGCCACATTCTTAGCGTGGTAACTATCTGGGGCCACATTCTTTGCGTGGTAACTATCTGGGGCCACATTCTTAGCGTGGTAACTATCTGGGGCCACATTCGTAGTGTGGTAAATATCTGGGGCCACATTCTTAGCGTGGTAACACTATCTGGGGCCACATTCTTAGCGTGGTAACTATCTGGGGCAACATTCTTAGTGTGGTAACTATCTGGGGCAACATTCTTAGCGTGGTAACTATCTGGGGCCACATTCTTAGCGTGGTAACTATCTGGGGCCACATTCTTAGTGTGGTAACTATCTGGGGGCCACATTCGTAGCGTGGTAATACTATCTGGGGCCACATTCTTATCGTGGTAACTATTTGGGGGCCACATTCTTTGCGTGGTAACTATCTGGGGCCACATTCATAGCGTGGTAACTATTTGGGGCCACATTCTTAGCGTGGTAACTATCTGGGGCCACATTCTTAGTGTGGTAACTATCTGGGGCCACATTCGTAGCGTGGTAACTATCTGGGGCCACATTCTTTGCTTGGTAACTATCTGGGGCCACATTCTTTGCATGGTAACTATCTGGGGCCACATTCTTTGCTTGGTAACTATTTGGGGCCACATTCTTAGCGTGGTAACTATCTGGGACGACATTCTTGGCGTGTTAACACAACCTTGGGCCACATTCTTAGCGTGGTAACTATCTGGGGCCACATTCTTAGCGTGGTAACTATCTCGGGCGACATTCTTAGCGTGATAACTATCTGGGGCCACATTCCTAGCGTGGTAATTCCATCTGGGGCCACATTCTTAGCGTGGTAACTATCTGGGGCCACATTCTTAGCGTGGTGACCCTATCTGGGGTCACATTCTTAGTGTGGTAACACTATCTGGGGCCACATTCTTAGTGTGGTAACGATCTGGGGCGACATTCTTAGCTTGGTAACAATATCTGGTTCCACATTCTTAGCGTGGTAACTATCTGGGGCCACATTCTTAGTGTGGTAACTATCTGGGGCCACATTCTTAGTGTGGTAACTATCTGGGGCCACATTCTTAGTGCGGTAACTACCTGGGGCCACATTCTTAGCGTGGTAATTATCTGGGGCCACATTCTTAGCATGGTAACTATCTGGGCCACATTCGTAGTGTGGTAACTATCTGGGACGACATTCTTAGCGTGGTAACACTATCTGGAGCCACATTCTTAGTGTGGTAACTATCTGGGGCCACATTCTTTGCGTGGTAACTATCTGGGGCCACATTCTTAGCGTGGTAACTATCTGGGGCCACATTCTTAGCGTGGTAACACTATCTGGGGCCACATTCTTAGCGTGGTAACTATCTGGGGCCACATTCTTAGCGTGGTAACTATCTGGGTACACATTCTTAGCGTGGTAACTATCTGGGGGGGCCACATTCTTAGTGTGGTAACTATCTGGGGCCACATTCCTAGTGCGGTAACTACCTGGGACCACATTCGTAGCGTGGTAACACTATCTTGGGCCACATTCTTAGTGTGGTAACTATCTGGGGCCACATTCTTAGCATGGTAACTATCTGGGCCACATTCTTAGTGTGGTAACTGTCTGGGACGACATTCTTAGCGTGGTAACACTATCTTGGGCCACATTCTTAGTGTGGTAACTATCTGGGGCCACATTCTTTGCGTGGTAACTATCTGGGGCCACATTCTTTGCGTGGTAACACTATCTGGGTCCACATTCTTAGCGTGGTAACTATCTGGGGCCAGATTCTTTGCGTGGTAACTATCTGAGGCCACATTCTTAGCGTGGTAACTCTATCTGGGGCCACATTCTTAGCGTGGTAGCTATCTGGGGCCACATTCTTTGCTTGGTAACTATCTGAGGCCACATTCTTAGCGTGGTAACTATCTGGGGCCACATTCTTAGCGTGGTAACTATCTGGGGCCACATTCTTTGCTTGGTAACTATCTGGGGCCACATTCTTAGCGTGGTAACTATCTGGGGCCACATTTTTAGCGTGGTAACTATCTGGGGCCACATTCTTAGCGTGGTAACTATCTGGGGCCACATTCGTAGCGTGGGAACTATATGGGGCCACATTCTTAGCGTGGTAACACTATCTGGGGCCACATTCTTAGCGTGGTAACTATCTGGGGCCACATTCTTAGTGTGGTAACTATCTGGGGCCACATTCCAAGCGAGGTAACTATCTGGGGCCACATTCTTAGTGTGGTAACTATCTGGGGCCACATTGTTTGCTTGGTAACTATCTGGGGCCACATTCGTAGCGTGGTAACTATCTGGGGCCACATTCTTTGCTTGGTAACTATCTGGGGCCACATTCTTAGTGTGGTAACTATCTGGGACGACATTCTTAGCGTGGTAACACTATCTGGGGCCACATTCTTTGTGTGGTAACTATCTGGGGCCACATTCTTTGCGTGGTAACTATCTGGGGCCACATTTTTAGCGTGGAAACTATCTGGGGCCACGTTCTTAGTTTGATAACCCTATCTGGGGCCACATTCTTAGCGTGGTAACACTATCTGGGGCCACATTCTTAGCGTGGTAACTATCTGGGGCCACATTCTTTGCGTGGTAACTATCTGGGGCCACATTCTTAGCGTGGTAACTATCTGGGGCCACATTCGTAGTGTGGTAACTATCTGGGGCCACATTCTTAGCGTGGTAACTATCTGGGGCCACATTCTTAGTGTGGTAACTATCTGGGGCCACATTCTTCGCGTGGTAACTATCTGGGGCCACATTCTTAGCGTGGTAACTATCTGGGGCCACATTCTTAGTGTGGTAACTATCTGGGGGCCACATTCGTAGCGTGGTAATACTATCTGGGGCCACATTCTTAGCGTGGTAACTATTTGGGGGCCACATTCTTTGCGTGGTAACTATCTGGGGCCACATTCTTAGCGTGGTAACTATTTGGGCCACATTCTTAGCGTGGTAACTATCTGGGGCCACATTCTTATTGTGGTAACTATCTGGGGCCACATTCGTAGCGTGGTAACTATCTGGGGCCACATTCATTGCTTGGTAACTATCTGGGGCCACATTCTTTGCATGGTAACTATCTGGGGCCACATTCTTTGCTTGGTAACTATTTGGGGCCACATTCTTAGCGTGGTAACTATCTGGGACGACATTCTTGGCGTGGTAACACAACCTTGGGCCACATTCTTAGCGTGGTAACTATCTGGGGCCACATTCTTAGCGTGGTAACTATCTCGGGCGACATTCTTAGCGTGATATCTATCTGGGGCCACATTCCTAGCGTGGTAATTCCATCTGGGGCCACATTCTTAGCGTGGTAACTATCGGGGGCCACATTCTTAGCGTGGTGACCCTATCTGGGGTCACATTCTTAGTGTGGTAACACTATCTGGGGCCACATTCTTAGTGTGGTAACGATCTGGGGCGACATTCTTAGCTTGGTAACAATATCTGGGTCCACATTCTTAGCGTGGTAACTATCTGGGGCCACATTCTTAGTGTGGTAACTATCTGGGGCCACATTCTTAGTGTGGTAACTATCTGGGGCCACATTCTTAGTGCGGTAACTACCTGGGGCCACATTCTTAGCGTGGTAATTATCTGGGGCCACATTCTTAGCATGGTAACTATCTGGGCCACATTCTTAGTGTGGTAACTATCTGGGACGACATTCTTAGCGTGGTAACACTATCTGGGGCCACATTCTTAGTGTGGTAACTATCTGGGGCCACATTCTTTGCGTGGTAACTATCTGGGGCCACATTCTTAGCGTGGTAACTATCTGGGGCCACATTCTTAGTGTGATAACCCTATCTGGGGCCACATTCTTAGCGTGGTAACACTATCTGGGGCCACATTCTTAGCGTGGTAACTATCTGGGGCCACATTCTTAGCGTCGTAACACTATCTGGGGCCACATTCTTAGCGTGGTAACTATCTGGGGCCACATTCTTAGCGTGGTAACTATCTGGGGCCACATTCTTAGCGTGGTAACTATCTGGGGGCCACATTCGTAGCGTGGTAATACTATCTGGGGCCACATTCTTAGCGTGGTAACTATTTGGGGGCCACATTCTTTGCGTGGTAATTATCTGGGGCCACATTCTTAGTGTGGTAACTATCTGGGGCCACATTCTTAGTGTGGTAACTATCTGGGGCCACATTCTTAGTGCGGTAACTACCTGGGGCCACATTCTTAGCGTGGTAATTATCTGGGGCCACATTCTTAGCATGGTAACTATCTGGGCCACATTCTTAGTGTGGTAACTATCTGGGACGACATTCTTAGCGTGGTAACACTATCTGGGGCCACATTCTTAGTGTGGTAACTATCTGGGGCCACATTCTTTGCGTGGTAACTATCTGGGGCCACATTCTTAGCGTGGTAACTATCTGGGGCCACATTCTTAGTGTGATAACCCTATCTGGGGCCACATTCTTAGCGTGGTAACACTATCTGGGGCCACATTCTTAGCGTGGTAACTATCTGGGGCCACATTCTTAGCGTGGTAACTATCTGGGGCCAGATTCTTAGTGTGATAACCCTATCTGGGGCCACATTCTTAGCGTCGTAACACTATCTGGGGCCACATTCTTAGCGTGGTAACTATCTGGGGCCACATTCTTAGCGTGGTAACTATCTGGGGCCACATTCTTAGCGTGGTAACTATCTGGGGCCACATTCTTAGTGTGGTAACTATCTGGGGGCCACATTCGTAGCGTGGTAATACTATCTGGGGCCACATTCTTAGCGTGGTAACTATTTGGGGGCCACATTCTTTGCGTGGTAACTATCTGGGGCCACATTCTTAGCGTGGTAACTATTTGGGGCCACATTCTTAGCGTGGTAACTATCTGGGGCCACATTCTTAGTGTGGTAACTATCTGGGGCCACATTCTTAGTGTGGTAACTATCTGGGGCCACATTCTTAGTGCGGTAACTACCTGGGGCCACATTCTTAGCGTGGTAATTATCTGGGGCCACATTCTTAGCATGGTAACTATCTGGGGCCACATTCTTAGCGTAGTAACTATCTGGGGGCACATTCTTAGCGTGGTAACTATCTGGGGCCACATTCTTAGTGTGGTAACACTATCTGGGGCCACATTTTTAGTGTGGTAACTATCTGGGGCGACATTCTTAGCTTGGTAACAATATCTGGGTCCACATTCTTAGCGTGGTAACTATCTGGGTCCACATTCTTAGCGTGGTAACTATCTGGGGCCACATTCTTTGCGTGGTAACTATCTGGGGCCACATTCTTTGCTTGGTAACTATCTGGGGCCACATTCTTTGCATGGTAACTATCTGGGGCCACATTCTTTGCTTGGTAACTATTTGGGGCCACATTCTTAGCGTGGTAACACTATCTGGGGCCACATTCTTTGCGTGTTAACTATCTGGGGCCACATTCTTTGCTTGGTAACTATCTGGGGCCGCATTCCTTGCATGGTAACTATCTGGGGCCACATTCTTTGCTTGGTAACTATCTGGGACTACATTCTTAGCGTGGTAACACTATCTGGGGCCACATTCCTAGCGTGGTAATTCCATCTGGGGGCCACATTCTTAGCGTGGTAACTATCTGGGGCCACATTCTTAGCGTGGTGACCCTATCTGGGGTCACATTCTTAGTGTGGTAACAATATCTGGGTCCACATTCTTAGCGTGGTAACTATCTGGGTACACATTCTTAGCGTGGTAACTATCTATGGGGCCACATTCTTAGTGTGGTTACTATCTGGGGCCACATTCCTAGTGCGGTAACTACCTGGGACAACATTCGTAGCGTGGTAACACTATCTTGGGCCACATTCTTAGTGTGGTAACTATCTGGGGCCACATTCTTAGCATGGTAACTATCTGGGCCACATTCTTAGTGTGGTAACTGTCTGGGACGACATTCTTAGCGTGGTAACACTATCTTGGGCCACATTCTTAGTGTGGTAACTATCTGGGGCCACATTCTTTGCGTGGTAACTATCTGGGGCCACATTCTTTGCGTGGTAACACTATCTGGGGCCACATTCTTAGCGTTGTAACTATCTGGGGCCAGATTCTTTGCGTGGTAACTTTCTGAGGCCACATTCTTAGCGTGGTAACTATCTGGGGCCACATTCTTAGCGTGGTAACTATCTGGGGCCACATTCTTTGCTTGGTAACTATCTGAGGCCACATTCTTAGCGTGGTAACTATCTGGGGCCACATTCGTAGCGTGGTAACTATCTGGGGCCACATTCTTAGCGTGGTAACTATCTGGGGCCACATTCTTAGCGTGGTAACTATCTGGGGCCACATTCTTAGCGTGGGAACTATATGGGGCCACATTCTTAGCGTGGTAACACTATCTGGGGCCACATTCTTAGCGTGGTAACTATCTGGGGCCACATTCTTAGTGTGGTAACTATCTGGGGCCACATTCCAAGCGTGGTAACTATCTGGGGCCACATTCTTAGTGTGGTAACTATCTGGGGCCACATTCTGTGCTTGGTAACTATCTGGGGCCACATTCGTAGCGTGGTAACTATCTGGGGCCACATTCTTTGCTTGGTAACTATCTGGGGCCACATTCGTAGCGTGGTAACTATCTGGGGCCACATTCTTTGCTTGGTAACTATCTGGGGCCACATTCTTTGCATGGTAACTATCTGGGGCCACATTCTTTGCTTGGTAACTATTTGGGGCCACATTCTTAGCGTGGTAACTATCTGGGGCCACATTCTTTGATTGGTAACTATCTGGGGCCACATTCGTAGCGTGGTAACTATATGGGGCCACATTCTTAGCGTGGTAACACTATCTGGGGCCACATTTTTAGCGTGGTAACTATCTGGGGGCACATTCCTAGCGTGGTAACTATCTGTGGCCACATTCGTAGTGCGGTAACTATCTGGGGCCACATTCTTAGCATGGTTACTATCTGGGCCACATTCTTAGAGTGGTAACTATCTGGGACGACATTCTTAGCGTGGTAACACTATCTGGGGCCACATTCTTTGTGTGGTAACTATCTGGGGCCACATTCTTAGTGTGATAACCCTATCTGGTGCCACATTCTTAGCGTGGTAACACTATCTGGGGCCACATTCTTAGCGTGGTAACTATCTGGGGCCACATTCTTTGCGTGGTAACTATCTGGGGCCACATTCTTAGTGTGGTAACTATCTGGGGCCACATTCTTAGTGCGGTAACTACCTGGGGCCACATTCTTAGCGTGGTAATTATCTGGGGCCACATTCTTAGCATGGTAACTATCTGGGCCACATTCTTAGTGTGGTAACTATCTGGGACGACATTCTTAGCGTGGTAACACTATCTGGAGCCACATTCTTAGTGTGGTAACAATCTGGGGCCACATTCTTTGCGTGGTAACTATCTGGGGCCACATTCTTAGCGTGGTAACTATCTGGGGCCACATTCTTAGCGTGGTAACACTATCTGGGGCCACATTCTTAGCGTGGTAACACTATCTGGGGCCACATTCTTAGAGTGGTAACTATCTGGGACGACATTCTTAGCGTGGTAACACTATCTGGGGCCACATTCTTTGTGTGGTAACTATCTGGGGCCACATTCTTAGTGTGATAACCCTATCTGGTGCCACATTCTTAGCGTGGTAACACTATCTTGGGCCACATTCTTAGCGTGGTAACTATCTGGGGCCACATTCTTTGCGTGGTAACTATCTGGGGCCACATTCTTAGCGTGGTAACTATCTGGGGCCACATTCGTAGTGTGGTAAATATCTGGGGCCACATTCTTAGCGTGGTAACACTATCTGGGGCCACATTCTTAGCGTGGTAACTATCTGGGGCAACATTCTTAGTGTGGTAACTATCTGGGGCAACATTTTTAGCGTGGTAACTATCTGAGGCCACATTCTTAGCGTGGTAACTATCTGGGGCCACATTCTTAGTGTGGTAACTATCTGGGGGCCACATTCGTAGCGTGGTAATACTATCTGGGGCCACATTCTTATCGTGGTAACTATTTGGGGGCCACATTCTTTGCGTGGTAACTATCTGGGGCCACATTCATAGCGTGGTAACTATTTGGGGCCACATTCTTAGCGTGGTAACTATCTGGGGCCACATTCTTAGTGTGGTAACTATCTGGGGCCACATTCGTAGCGTGGTAACTATCTGGGGCCACATTCTTTGCTTGGTAACTATCTGGGGCCACATTCTTTGCATGGTAACTATCTGGGGCCACATTCTTTGCTTGGTAACTATTTGGGGCCACATTCTTAGCGTGGTAACTATCTGGGACGACATTCTTGGCGTGTTAACACAACCTTGGGCCACATTCTTAGCGTGGTAACTATCTGGGGCCACATTCTTAGCGTGGTAACTATCTCGGGCGACATTCTTAGCGTGATAACTATCTGGGGCCACATTCCTAGCGTGGTAATTCCATCTGGGGCCACATTCTTAGCGTGGTAACTATCTGGGGCCACATTCTTAGCGTGGTGACCCTATCTGGGGTCACATTCTTAGTGTGGTAACACTATCTGGGGCCACATTCTTAGTGTGGTAACGATCTGGGGCGACATTCTTAGCTTGGTAACAATATCTGGTTCCACATTCTTAGCGTGGTATCTATCTGGGGCCACATTCTTAGTGTGGTAACTATCTGGGGCCACATTCTTAGTGTGGTAACTATCTGGGGCCACATTCTTAGTGCGGTAACTACCTGGGGCCACATTCTTAGCGTGGTAATTATCTGGGGCCACATTCTTAGCATGGTAACTATCTGGGCCACATTCTTAGTGTGGTAACTATCTGGGACGACATTCTTAGCGTGGTAACACTATCTGGAGCCACATTCTTAGTGTGGTAACTATCTGGGGCCACATTCTGTGCGTGGTAACTATCTGGGGCCA
>NC_091198.1:36014668-36144668 GCF_040958095.1 Procambarus clarkii
CACCACTCTCCACCACTGTCACACACCACTCTCCACCACTGTCACACACCACTCTCCACCACTGCCACACACCACTCTCCACCACTGTCACCCACCACTCTCCACCACTGTCACACACCACTCTCCACCACTGTCACACACCACTCTCCACCACTGTTCCTCACCACTCTCCACCACTGTAACACACCACTCTCCACCACTGTCACACACCACTCACCACCACTGTCACACACCACTCTCCACCACTGTCACCCACCACTCTCCACCACTGTCACACACCACTCTCCACCACTATCACTCACCACTCTCCACCACTGTCACACACCACTTTCCACCACTGTCACACACCACTCTCCACCACTGTCACACACCACTCACCACCGCTGTCACACACCACTCTCCACCACTATCACTCACCACTCTCCACCACTGTCACACACCACTTTCCACCACTGTCACACACCGCTCTCCACCACTGTCACCCACCACTCTCCACCACTGTCACACACCACTCTCCACCACTATCACTCACCACTCTCCACCACTGTCACACACCACTTTCCACCACTGTCACACACCACTCTCCACCATTGTCACACACCACTCACCACCGCTGTCACACACCACTCTCCACCCTGTCACACACCACTCACCACCACTGTCACACACCACTCTCCACCACTGTCACACACCATTCACCACCACTGTCACACACCAATCTCCACCACTGTCACACACCACTCACCACCACTGTCACACACCACTCTTCACCACTGCCACTCACCACTCTCCACCACTGTCACACACCACTCTACATCACTGTCACACACCACTCTCCACCACTGTCACACACCACTCTCCACCACTGTAACACACCACTCTCCACCACTGTCACACACCACTCTCCACCACTGTCACACACCACTCTCCACCACTGTCACACACCACTCTCCACTACTGTCACACATTACTCTCCACCACTGTCACACACCACTCTCCACCGGTGTCACACACCACTCTCCACCACTGTCACACACCACTCTCCACCACTGTCACACATAACTCTCCACCACTGCCACACACCACTCTCCACCACTGTCACACACCACTCTCCACCACTGTCACACACCACTCTCCACCACTGCCACACACCACTCTCCACCACTTTCACACACCACTCTCCACCACTGTCACACACCACTCTCCACCACTGTCACACACCACTCTCCACCACTGTCACACACCACTCTCCACCACTGCCACACACCACTCTCCACCACTGCCACACACTACTCCACCACTGTCACATACCACTCTCCACCACTGCCACACACCACTCCACCACTGTCACACACCACTCTCCACCACTGCCACACACTACTCCACCACTGTCACACACCAATCTCCACCGCTGTCACACACCACTCTCCACCACTGCCACACACCACTCTCCACCACTGCCACACACCACTCTCCATCACTGCCACACACCACTCTCCACCACTGCCACACACTACTCCACCACTGTCACACACCACTCTCCACCGCTGTCACACACCACTCTCCACCACTGCCACACACCACTCTCCACCGTTGCCACACTCCACTCTCCATCACTGCCACACACCACTCTCCACCACTGTCACACACCACTCTCCACCACTGCCACACACCACTCTCCACCACTGTCACTCACCACTCTCCGCCACTGTCACTCACCACTCTCCACCACTGCCACGCACCACTCTCCACCACTATCACTTACCACTCTCCACCACTGTCACACACCACTTTCCACCACTGTCACACACCGCTCTCCACCACTGTCACCCACCACTCTCCACCACTGTCACACACCACTCTCCACCACTATCACTCACCACTCTCCACCACTGTCACACACCACTTTCCACCACTATCACTCACCACTCTCCACCACTGTCACACACCACTCTCCACCACTGTCAAACACCACTCTCTTCCACTGTCACACACCACTCTCCACCACTATCACTCACCACTCTCCACCACTGTCACACACCACTCTCCACCACTGTCACACACCACTCTCCACCACTGCCACACACCACTCTCCACTACTGTCACACTCCACTCTCCACCACTGCCACACACCACTCTCCACTACTGTCACACTCCACTCTCCACCACTGCTCCTTACCACTCTCCACCACTGCCACACACCACTCTCCACCACTGTCACACACCACTCTCCACCACTGTCACACACCACTCTCCACCACTGCTCCTCACCACTCTCCACCACTGTCACACACCACTCTCCACCACTGTCACACACCACTCTCCACCACTGTCACACACCACTCTCCACCACTGTCACACACCACTCTCCACCACTGTCACACACCACTCTCCACCACTGCTCCTCATCACTCCCCACCACTGTCACAAACCACTCTTCACCACTGCCACTCCCCACTCTCCACCACTGTCACACACCACTCTCCACCACTGTCACACACCACTCTCCTCCACTGTCACACACCACTCTCCACCACTGCCGTTCACCACTCTCCACCACTGTCACACACCACTCTTCACCACTGCCACTCACCACTCTCCACCACTGTCACACACCACTCTCCACCACTGTCACACACCACTCACCACCACTGTCACACACCATTCTCCACCACTGTCACACACCACTCTCCACCACTGTCACACACCACTCACCACCACTGTCACACACCACTCTTCACCACTGCAACTCACCACTATCCACCACTGTCACACACCACTCTCCACCACTGTCACACACCACTCATCACCACTGTCACACACCACTCTCCACCACTGTCACACACCACTCTCCACCACTGTCACACACCACTCTCCACCACTGTCACACACCACTCACCACCACTGTCACACACCAATCTCCACCACTGTCACACACCACTCTCCACCACTGTCACACACCACTCTCCACCACTGTCACACACCACTCACCACCACTGTCACACACCACTCTTCACCACTGCCACTCACCACTCTCCACCACTGTCACACACCACTCTTCATCACTGTCACACACCACTCCACCACTGTCACACACCACTCTCCACCACTGTCACACACCACTCTCCACCACTGTCACACACCACTCTCCACCACTGTCACACACCACTCTCCACCACTGTCACACACCACTCTTCACTTCTGTCACACACCACTCTCCACCACTGTCACACACCACTCTCCACCACTGCCACACATCACTCTCCACCACTGTCACACACCACTCTCCACCGCTGTCACACACCACTCTCCACCACTGCCACACACCACTCTCCACCACTGTCACACACCACTCTCCACCACTGTCACACACCAATCTCCACCGCTGTCACACACCACTCTCCACCACTGCCACACACCACTCTCCACCACTGCCACACACCACTCTCCATCACTGCCACACACCACTCTCCACCACTGCCACACACTACTCCACCACTGTCACACACCACTCTCCACCGCTGTCACACACCACTCTCCACCACTGCCACACACCACTCTCCCCCGTTGCCACACTCCACTCTCCATCACTGCCACACACCACTCTCCACCACTGTCACACACCACTCTCCACCACTGCCACACACCACTCTCCACCACTGTCACTCACCACTCTCCGCCACTGTCACTCACCACTCTCCACCACTGCCACGCACCACTCTCCACCACTATCACTTACCACTCTCCACCACTGTCACACACCACTTTCCACCACTGTCACACACCGCTCTCCACCACTGTCACCCACCACTCTCCACCACTGTCACACACCACTCTCCACCACTATCACTCACCACTCTCCACCACTGTCACACACCACTTTCCACCACTATCACTCACCACTCTCCACCACTGTCACACACCACTCTCCACCACTGTCAAACACCACTCTCTTCCACTGTCACACACCACTCTCCACCACTATCACTCACCACTCTCCACCACTGTCACACACCACTCTCCACCACTGTCACACACCACTCTCCACCACTGCCACACACCACTCTCCACTACTGTCACACTCCACTCTCCACCACTGCCACACACCACTCTCCACTACTGTCACACTCCACTCTCCACCACTGCTCCTTACCACTCTCCACCACTGCCACACACCACTCTCCACCACTGTCACACACCACTCTCCACCACTGTCACACACCACTCTCCACCACTGCTCCTCACCACTCTCCACCACTGTCACACACCACTCTCCACCACTGTCACACACCACTCTCCACCACTGTCACACACCACTCTCCACCACTGTCACACACCACTCTCCACCACTGTCACACACCACTCTCCACCACTGCTCCTCATCACTCCCCACCACTGTCACAAACCACTCTTCACCACTGCCACTCCCCACTCTCCACCACTGTCACACACCACTCTCCACCACTGTCACACACCACTCTCCTCCACTGTCACACACCACTCTCCACCACTGCCGTTCACCACTCTCCACCACTGTCACACACCACTCTTCACCACTGCCACTCACCACTCTCCACCACTGTCACACACCACTCTCCACCACTGTCACACACCACTCACCACCACTGTCACACACCATTCTCCACCACTGTCACACACCACTCTCCACCACTGTCACACACCACTCACCACCACTGTCACACACCACTCTTCACCACTGCAACTCACCACTATCCACCACTGTCACACACCACTCTCCACCACTGTCACACACCACTCATCACCACTGTCACACACCACTCTCCACCACTGTCACACACCACTCTCCACCACTGTCACACACCACTCTCCACCACTGTCACACACCACTCACCACCACTGTCACACACCAATCTCCACCACTGTCACACACCACTCTCCACCACTGTCACACACCACTCTCCACCACTGTCACACACCACTCACCACCACTGTCACACACCACTCTTCACCACTGCCACTCACCACTCTCCACCACTGTCACACACCACTCTTCATCACTGTCACACACCACTCCACCACTGTCACACACCACTCTCCACCACTGTCACACACCACTCTCCACCACTGTCACACACCACTCTCCACCACTGTCACACACCACTCTCCACCACTGTCACACACCACTCTTCACTTCTGTCACACACCACTCTCCACCACTGTCACACACCACTCTCCACCACTGCCACACATCACTCTCCACCACTGTCACACACCACTCTCCACCGCTGTCACACACCACTCTCCACCACTGCCACACACCACTCTCCACCACTGTCACACACCACTCTCCACCACTGCCAGACACCACTCTCCACCACTGCCACACACCACTCTCCACCACTGCCACACACCACTCTCCACCACTGCCGTTCACCACTCTCCACCACTGTTACACACCACTCTCCACCACTGTCACACACCACTCTCCACCACTGTCACACACCACTCTCCACCAATTTCACACACCACTCTCCACCACTGTCACACACCACTCTCCACCACTGTCACACACCACTCTCCACCACTGTCACACACCACTCTACACCACTGTCACACACCACTCTCCACCACTGCCACACACCACTCTCCACCACTGCCACACACCACTCTCCATCACTGTCACACACCACTCTCCACCACTGTCACACACCACTCTCCACCACTGTCACACACCACTCTCCACCACTGCCACACACCACTCTCCACCACTGTCACGCACCACTCTCCACCACTGCCACACACCACTCTCCACCACTGTCACACACCACTCTCCACCACTGTCTCGCACCACTCTCCACCACTGTCACACACCTCTCTCCACCACTGTCACACACCACTCTCCACCACTGCCACACACCACTCTCCACCACTGCCACACACCACTCTCCACCACTGCCACACACCACTCTCCACCACTGCCACACACCACTCTCCGCCACTGTCACTCACCACTCTCCACCACCGTCACACACCACTCTCCACCACTGCCACACACCACTTTCCACCACTGTCACACATTACTCTCCACCACTGTCACACACCACTCTCCACCACTCTCAAACACCACTCTCCACCACTGCCACACACAACTCTCCACCACTATCACTCACCACTCTCCACAACTGTCACTCATCACTCTCCACCACTGCCACACACCACTCTCCACCACTGTCACACACCACTCTCCACCACTGCCACACACCACTCTCCACCACTGTCACTCACCACTCTCCGCCACTGTCACTCACCACTCTCCACCACTGCCACACACCACTCTCCACCACTGTCACCCACCACTCTCCACCACTGCCACACACCACTCTCCACTACTGTCACACTCCACTCTCCACCACTGCTCCTTACCACTCTCCACCACTGCCACACACCACTCTCCACCACTGTCACACACCACTCTCCACCACTGTCACACACCACTCTCCACCACTGTCACACACCACTCTCCACCACTGTCACACACCACTCTCCACCACTGCTCCTCACCACTCTCCACCACTGTCACACACCACTCTCCACCACTGTCACACACCACTCTCCACCACTGTCACACACCACTCTCCACCACTGCTCCTCACCATTCTCCACCACTGTCACAAACCACTCTTCACCACTGCCACTCCCCACTCTCCACCACTGTCACACACCACTCTCCACCACTGTCACACACCACTCTCCTCCACTGTCACACACCACTCTCCACCACTGCCGTTCACCACTCTCCACCACTGTCACACACCACTCTTCACCACTGCCACTCACCACTCTCCACCACTGTCACACACCACTCTCCACCACTGTCACACACCACTCACCACCACTGTCACACACCACTCTCCACCACTGTCACACACCACTCTCCACCACTGTCACACACCACTCACCACCACTGTCACACACCACTCTTCACCACTGCAACTCACCACTATCCACCACTGTCACACACCACTCTCCACCACTGTCACACACCACTCATCACCACTGTCACACACCACTCTCCACCACTGTCACACACCACTCTCCACCACTGTCACACACCACTCTCCACCACTGTCACACACCACTCACCACCACTGTCACACACCAATCTCCACCACTGTCACACACCACTCTCCACCACTGTCACACACCACTCTCCACCACTGTCACACACCACTCACCACCACTGTCACACACCACTCTTCACCACTGCCACTCACCACTCTCCACCACTGTCACACACCACTCTTCATCACTGTCACACACCACTCCACCACTGTCACACACCACTCTCCACCACTGTCACACACCACTCTCCACCACTGTCACACACCACTCTCCACCACTGTCACACACCACTCTCCACCACTGTCACACACCACTCTTCACTTCTGTCACACACCACTCTCCACCACTGTCACACACCACTCTCCACCACTGCCACACATCACTCTCCACCACTGTCACACACCACTCTCCACCGCTGTCACACACCACTCTCCACCACTGCCACACACCACTCTCCACCACTGTCACACACCACTCTCCACCACTGCCACACACCACTCTCCACCACTGCCACACACCACTCTCCACCACTGCCACACACCACTCTCCACCACTGCCGTTCACCACTCTCCACCACTGTTACACACCACTCTCCACCACTGTCACACACCACTCTCCACCACTGTCACACACCACTCTCTACCAATTTCACACACCACTCTCCACCACTGTCACACACCACTCTCCACCACTGTCACACACCACTCTCCACCACTGTCACACACCACTCTACACCACTGTCACACACCACTCTCCACCACTGCCACACACCACTCTCCACCACTGCCACACACCACTCTCCATCACTGTCACACACCACTCTCCACCACTGTCACACACCACTCTCCACCACTGTCACACACCACTCTCCACCACTGCCACACACCACTCTCCACCACTGTCACGCACCACTCTCCACCACTGTCACACACCACTCTCCACCACTGTCACACACCACTCTCCACCACTGTCACACACCACTCTCCACCACTGTCACACACCACTCTCCACCACTGTCACGCACCACTCTCCACCACTGTCACACACCTCTCTCCACCACTGTCACACACCACTCTCCACCACTGCCACACACCACTCTCCACCACTGCCACACACCACTCTCCACCACTGCCACACACCACTCTCCACCACTGCCACACACCACTCTCCATCACTGCCACACACCACTCTCCACCACCGTCACACACCACTCTCCACCACTGCCACACACCACTTTCCACCACCGTCACACACCACTCTCCACCACTGCCACACACCACTCTCCACCACTGCCACACACAACTCTCCACCACTGCCACACACCACTCTCCACAACTGTCACTCACCACTCTCCACCACTGCCACACACCACTCTCCACCACTGTCACACACCACTTTCCATCACTGCCACACACCACTCTCCACAACTGTCGCTCTCCACTTTCCATCACTGCCACACACCACTCTCCACAACTGTCGCTCTCCACTCTCCACCACTGTCACACACCACTCTCCACCACTGTAACACACCACTCTTCATCACTGTCACACACCACTCCACCACTGCCACACACCACTTTCCACCACTGTCACACACCACTCTCCACCACTTTCACACACCACTCTCCACCACTGCCACACACAACTCTCCACCACTGCCACACACCACTCTCCACAACTGTCACTCACCACTCTCCACCACTGTCACACACCACTCTCCACCACTGTCACACACCACTCTCCACCACTGTCACACACCACTCACCACCACTGTCACACACCACTCTTCACCACTGCCACTCACCACTCTCCACCACTGTCACACACCACTCTTCATCACTGTCACACACCACTCCACCACTGTCACACACCACTCTCCACCACTGTCACACACCACTCTCCACAACTGTCACTCACCACTCTCCACCACTGCCACACACCACTCTCCACCACTGTCACACACCACTCTCCACCACTGCCACACACCACTCTCCACCACTGTCACTCACCACTCTCCGCCACTGTCACTCACCACTCTCCACCACTGCCACACACCACTCTCCACCACTGTCACCCACCACTCTCCACCACTGTCACACACCACTCTCCACCACTATCACTCACCACTCTCCACAACTGTCACACACCACTTTCCACCACTGTCACACACCACTCTCCACCACTGTCACCCACCACTCTCCACCACTGTCACACACCACTCTCCACCACTATCACTCACCACTCTCCACCACTGTCACACACCACTCTCCACCACTATCACTCACCACTCTCCAACACTGTCACACACCACTCTCCACGACTGTCACACACCACTCTCCTCCACTGTCACACACCACTCTCCACCACTATCACTCACCACTCTCCACCACTGTCACACACCACTCTCCACCACTGTCACACACCACTCTCCACCAATTTCACACACCACTCTACACCACTGTCACACACCACTCTCCACCACTGCCACACACCACTCTCCACCACTGCCACACACCACTCTCCATCACTGTCACACACCACTCTCCACCAATGTCACACACCACTCTCCACTACTGTCACACACCACTCTCCACCACTGCCACACACCACTCTCCACCACTGTCACGCACCACTCTCCACCACTGTCACACACCACTCTCCACCACTGTCACACACCACTCTCCACCACTGTCACGCACCACTCTCCACCACTGTCACACACCACTCTCCACCACTGTCACACACCACTCTCCACCACTGCCACACACCACTCTCCACCACTGCCACACACCACTCTCCACCACTGCCACACACCACTCTCCACCACTGCCACACACCACTCTCCACCACTGCCACACACCACTCTCCACCACTGCCACACACCACTCTCCATCACTGCCACACACCACTCTCCACCACCGTCACACACAACTCTCCACCACTGCCACACACCACTTTCCATCACTGCCACACACCACTCTCCACCACTGTCACACACCACTCTCCACCACTGTCACACACCACTCTCCACCACTGCCACACACCACTCTTCACTACTGTCAAACTCCACTCTCCACCACTGCTCCTTACCACTCTCCACCACTGCCACACACCACTCTCCACCACTGTCACACACCACTCTCCACAACTGTCACACACCACTCTCCACCACTGTCACACACCACTCTCCACCACTGTCACACACCACTCTCCTCCACTGCTCCTCACCACTCTCCATCACTGTCACACACCACTCTCCACCACTGTCACACACCACTCTCCACCACTGTCACACACCACTCTCCACCACTGCTCCTCACCACTCTCCACCACTGTCACAAACCACTCTTCACCACTGCCACTCCCCACTCTCCACCACTGTTACACACCACTCTCCACCACTGTCACACACCACTCTCCTCCACTGTCACACACCACTCTCCACCACTGCCGTTCACCACTCTCCACCACTGTCACACACCACTCTTCACCCCTGCCACTCACCACTCTCCACCACTGTCACACACCACTCTCCACCACTGTCACACATCACTCACCACCACTGTCACACACCACTCTCCACCACTGTCACACACCACTCTCCACCACTGTCACACACCACTCACCACCACTGTCACACACCACTCTTCACCACTGCAACTCACCACTATCCACCACTGTCACACACCACTCTCCACCACTGTCACACACCACTCATCACCACTGTCACACACCACTCTCCACCACTGTCACACACCACTCTCCACCACTGTCACACACCACTCTCCACCACTGTCACACACCACTCACCACCACTGTCACACACCAATCTCCACCACTGTCACACACCACTCTCCACCACTGTCATAACCACTCTCCACCACTGTCACACACCACTCACCACCACTGTCACACACCACTCTTCACCACTGCCACTCACCACTCTCCACCACTGTCACACACCACTCTCCACCACTGCCAAACACCACTCTCCACCACTGCCGTTCACCACTCTCCACCACTGTTACACACCACTCTCCACCACTGTCACACACCACTCTCCACCACTGTCACACACCACTCTCCATCACTGTCACACACCACTCTCCACCACTGTCACACACCACTCTTCACTTCTGTCACACACCACTCTCCACCACTGTCACACACCACTCTCCACCACTGCCACACATCACTCTCCACCACTGTCACACACCACTCTCCACCGCTGTCACACACCACTCTCCACCACTGCCACACACCACTCTCCACCACTGTCACACACCACTCTCCACCACTGCCACACACCACTCTCCAGCACTGCCACACACCACTCTCCACCACTGCCACACACCACTCTCCACCACTGCCGTTCACCACTCTCCACCACTGTTACACACCACTCTCCACCACTGTCACACACCACTCTCCACCACTGTCACACACCACTCTCCACCAATTTCACACACCACTCTCCACCACTGTCACACACCACTCTCCACCACTGTCACACACCACTCTCCACCACTGTCACACACCACTCTACGCCACTGTCACACATCACTCTCCACTACTGCCACACACCACTCTCCACCACTGCCACACACCACTCTCCATCACTGTCACACACCACTCTCCACCACTGTCACACACCACTCTCCACCACTGTCACACACCACTCTCCACCACTGCCACACACCACTCTCCACCACTGCCACACACCACTCTCCATCACTGCCACACACCACTCTCCACCACCGTCACACACCACTCTCCACCACTGCCACACACCACTTTCCACCACTGTCACACACCACTCTCCACCACTGTCACACACCACTCTCCACCACTGTCACACACCACTCTCCACCACTGCCACACACAACTCTCCACCACTGCCACACACCACTCTCCACAACTGTCACTCACCACTCTTCACCACTGCCACACACCACTCTCCACCACTGTCACACACCACTCTCCACCACTGCCACACACCACTCTCCACCACTGTCACTCACCACTCTCCGCCACTGTCACTCACCACTCTCCACCATTGCCACACACCACTCTCCACCACTGTCACCCACCACTCTCCATCACTGTCACACACCACTCTCCACCACTATCACTCACCACTCTCCACCACTGTCACACACCACTTTCCACCACTGTCACACACCACTCTCCACCACTGTCACCCACCACTCTCCACCACTGTCACACACCACTCTCCACCACTATCACTCACCACTCTCCACCACTGTCACACACCACTCTCCACCACTATCACACACCACTCTCCACCACTGTCACACACCACTCTCCTCCACTGTCACACACCACTCTCCACCACTATCACTCACCACTCTCCACCACTGTCACACACCACTCTCCACCACTGTCACACACCACTCTCCACCAATTTCACACACCACTCTACACCACTGTCACACACCACTCTCCACCACTGCCACACACCACTCTCCACCACTGCCACACACCACTCTCCATCACTGTCACACACCACTCTCCACCAATGTCACACACCAATCTCCACTACTGTCACACACCACTCTCCACCACTGCCACACACCACTCTCCACCACTGTCACGCACCACTTTCCACCACTGTCACACACCACTCTCCACCACTGTCACACACCACTCTCCACCACTGTCACGCACCACTCTCCACCACTGTCACACACCACTCTCCATCACTGCCACACACCACTCTCCACCACCGTCACACACAACTCTCCACCACTGCCACACACCACTTTCCATCACTGCCACACACCACTCTCCACAACTGTCACTCTCCACTCTCCACCACTGTCACACACCACTCTCCACCACTGTAACACACCACTCTCCACCACTGTCACACACCACTCTCCACTACTGCCACACACCACTCTCCACCACTGTCACACACCACTCTCCACCACTGCCACACACCACTCTCCACCACTGTCACTCACCACTCTCCGCCACTGTCACTCACCACTCTCCACCACTGCCACACACCACTCTCCACCGTTGTCACCCACCATTCTCCACCACTGTCACACACCACTCTCCACCACTATCACTCACCACTCTCCACCACTGTCACACACCACTTTCCACCACTGTCACACACCACTCTCCACCACTGTCACCCACCACTCTCCACCACTGTCACACACCACTCTCCACCACTATCACTCACCACTCTCCACGACTGTCACACACCCCTCTCCACCACTATCACTCACCACTCTCCACCACTGTCACACACCACTCTCCACCACTGTCACACACCACTCTCCTCCACTGTCACACACCACTCTCCACCACTATCACTCACCACTCTCCACCACTGTCACACACCACTCTCCACCACTGTCACACACCACTCTCCACCACTGCTCCTCACCACTCTCCACCACTGTAACACACCACTCTCCACCACTGTCACACACCACTCTCCACCACTGTTCCTCACCACTCTCCACCACTGTCACACACCACTCTCCACCACTGCTCCTCACCACTCTCCACCACTGTCACACACCACTCTCCACCACTGTCACACACCAATCTCCACCACTGTCACACACCACTCTCCACCACTGTCACACACCACTCTCCACCACTGTCACACACCACTCTCCACCACTGTCACACACCACTCTCCACCACTGCTCCTCACCACTCTCCACCACGGTCACACACCACTCTTCACTACTGCCACTCCCCACTCTCCACCACTGTCACACACCACTCTCCACCATTATCACACACCACTCTCCACCACTGTCACACACCACTCTCCACCACTGCCGTTCACCACTCTCCACCACTGTCACACACCACTCTTCACCACTCTCCACTACTGTCACACACCACTCTCCACCACGGTCACACACCACTCACCACTTCTGTCACACACCACTCTCCACCACTGTCACACACCACTCTCCACCACTGTCACACACCACTCACCACCACTGACACACACCACTCTTCACCACTGCCACTCACCACTCTCCACCACTGTCACACACCACTCTCCACCACTATCACTCACCACTGGTTGATACCTGGTTGATGGGGTTCTGGGAGTTCTTCTACTCCCCAAGCCCGGCCCGAGGCCAGGCTCGACTTGTGAGAGTTTGGTCCACCAGGCTGTTGCTTGGAGCGGCCCGCAGGCCCACATACCCACCACAGCCCGGTTGGTCCGGCACTCCTTGGAGGAATAAATCTAGTTTCCTCTTGAAAATGTCCACGGTTGTTCCGGCAATATTTCTTATGCTTGCTGGGAGGACGTTGAACAACCGCGGACCTCTGATGTTTATACTCTCTCCACCACTGTCACACACCACTCTCCACCACTGTCACACACCACTCTCCACCACTGTCACACACCACTCTCCACCACTGTCATACACCACTCTCCACCACTGTCACCCACCACTCTGCACCAGTGTCACACACCACTCTCCACCACTATCACTCACCACTCTCCACCACTGTCACACACCACTCTCCACCACTATCACTCACCACTCTCCACCACTGTCACACACCACTCTCCACCACTGTCACACACCACTCTCCTCCACTGTCACACACCACTCTCCACCAATATCACTCACCACTCTCCACCACTGTCACACACCACTCTCCACCACTGTCACACACCACTCTCCACCACTGCCACACACCACTCTCCACTACTGTCACACACCACTCTCCACCACTGCTCCTCACCACTCTCCACCACTGTAAAACACCACTCTCCACCACTGTCACACACCACTCTCCACCACTGTTCCTCACCACTCTCCACCACTGTCACACACCACTCTCCACCACTGCTCCTCACCACTCTCCACCACTGTCACACACCACTCTCCACCACTGTCACACACCACTCTCCACCACTGTCACACACCACTCACCACCACTGTCACACTCCACTCTCCACCACTGTCACACACCACTCTCCACCACTGTCATACACCACTCTCCACCACTGCCAAACACCACTCTCCACCACTGTCACACACCACTCTCCACCACTGTCACACACCACTCTCCACCACTGCTCCTCACCACTCTCCACCACGGTCACACACCACTCTTCACTACTGCCACTCCCCACTCTCCACCACTGTCACACACCACTCTCCACCATTATCACACACCACTCTCCACCACTGTCACACACCACTCTCCACCACTGCCGTTCACCACTCTCCACCACTGTCACACACCACTCTTCACCACTGCCACTCACCACTCTCCACTACTGTCACACACCACTCTCCACCACGGTCACACACCACTCACCACTTCTGTCACACACCACTCTCCACCACTGTCACACACAACTCTCCACCACTGTCACACACCACTCACCACCACTGTCACACACCACTCTTCACCACTGCCACTCACCACTCTCCACCACTGTCACACACCACTCTCCACCACTATCACTCACCACTGGTTGATACCTGGTTGATACCTGGTTGATGGGGTTCTGGGAGTTCTTCTACTCCCCAAGCCCGGCCCGAGGCCAGGCTCGACTTGTGAGAGTTTGGTCCACCAGGCTGTTGCTTGGAGCGGCCCGCAGGCCCACATACCCACCACAGCCCGGTTGGTCCGGCACTCCTTGGAGGAATAAATCTAGTTTCCTCTTGAAAATGTCCACGGTTGTTCCGGCAATATTTCTTATGCTTGCTGGGAGGACGTTGAACAACCGCGGACCTCTGATGTTTATACTCTCTCCACCACTGTCACACACCACTCTCCACCACTGTCACACACCACTCTCCACCACTGTCATACACCACTCTCCACCACTGTCACCCACCACTCTGCACCAGTGTCACACACCACTCTCCACCACTATCACTCACCACTCTCCACCACTGTCACACACCACTCTCCACCACTATCACTCACCACTCTCCACCACTGTCACACACCACTCTCCACCACTGTCACACACCACTCTCCTCCACTGTCACACACCACTCTCCACCAATATCACTCACCACTCTCCACCACTGTCACACACCACTCTCCACCACTGTCACACACCACTCTCCACCACTGCCACACACCACTCTCCACTACTGTCACACACCACTCTCCACCACTGCTCCTCACCACTCTCCACCACTGTAAAACACCACTCTCCACCACTGTCACACACCACTCTCCACCACTGTTCCTCACCACTCTCCACCACTGTCACACACCACTCTCCACCACTGCTCCTCACCACTCTCCACCACTGTCACACACCACTCTCCACCACTGTCACACACCACTCTCCACCACTGTCACACACCACTCTCCACCACTGTCACACACCACTCTCCACCACTGTCACACACCACTCTCCACCACTGTCACACACCACTCTCCACCACTGCCAAACACCACTCTCCACCACTGCCACTCACCACTCTCCACCACTGCCACACACCACTCTCCACCACTGTCACACACCACTCTCCACCGCTGTCACACACCACTCTCCACCACTGCCACACACCACTCTCCACCACTGTCACACACCACTCTCCACCACTGCCACACACCACTCTCACCACTGCCACACACCACTCTCCACTACTGCCGTTCACCACTCTCCACCACTGTTACACACCACTCTCCACCACTGTCACACACCACTCTCCACCACTGTCGCACACCACTCTCCACCAATTTCACACACCACTCTCCACCACTGTCACACACCACTCTCCACCACTGTCACACACCACTCTCCACCACTGTCACACACCACTCTACACCACTGTCCCACACCACTCTCCACCACTGCCACACACCACTCTCCACCACTGCCACACACCACTCTCCATCACTGTCACACACCACTCTCCACCACTGTCACACACCACTCTCCTCCACTGTCACACACCACTCTCCACCACTATCACTCACCACTCTCCACCACTGTCACACACCACTCTCCACCACTGTCACACACCACTCTCCACCAATTTCACACACCACTCTACACCACTGTCACACACCACTCTCCACCACTGCCACACACCACTCTCCACCACTGCCACACACCACTCTCCATCACTGTCACACACCACTCTCCACCAATGTCACACCACTCTCCACTACTGTCACACACCACTCTCCACCACTGCCACACACCACTCTCCACCACTGTCACACACCACTCTCCACCACTGTCACGCACCACTCTCCACCACTGTCACACACCACTCACCATCACTGCCACACACCACTCTCCACCACTGTCACACACCACTCACCATCACTGCCACACACCACTCTCCACCACCGTCACACACAACTCTCCACCACTGCCACACACCACTTTCCATCACTGCCACACACCACTCTCCACAACTGTCACTCTCCACTCTCCACCACTGTCACACACCACTCTCCACCACTGTAACACACCACTCTCCACCACTGTCACACACCACTCTCCACCACTGCTCCTCACCACTCTCCACCACTGTCACACACCACTCTCCACCACTGTCACACACCACTCTCCACCACTGTCACACACCACTCTCCACCACTGTCACACACCACTCTCCACCACTGTCACACACCACTCTCCACCACTGTCACACACCACTCTCCACCATTGCCAAACACCACTCTCCACCACTGCCACTCACCACTCTCCACCACTGCCACACACCACTCTCCACCACTGTCACACACCACTCTCCACCGCTGTCACACACCACTCTCCACCACTGCCACACACCACTCTCCACCACTGTCACACACCACTCTCCACCACTGCCACACACCACTCTCCACCACTGCCACACACCACTCTCCACTACTGCCGTTCACCACTCTCCACCACTGTTACACACCACTCTCCACCACTGTCACACACCACTCTCCACCACTGTCGCACACCACTCTCCACCAATTTCACACACCACTCTCCACCACTGTCACACACCACTCTCCACCACTGTCACACACCACTCTCCACCACTGTCACACACCACTCTACACCACTGTCACACACCACTCTCCACCACTGCCACACACCACTCTCCACCACTGCCACACACCACTCTCCATCACTGTCACACACCACTCTCCACCACTGTCACACACCACTCTCCTCCACTGTCACACACCACTCTCCACCACTATCACTCACCACTCTCCACCACTGTCACACACCACTCTCCACCACTGTCACACACCACTCTCCACCAATTTCACACACCACTCTACACCACTGTCACACACCACTCTCCACCACTGCCACACACCACTCTCCACCACTGCCACACACCACTCTCCATCACTGTCACACACCACTCTCCACCAATGTCACACCACTCTCCACTACTGTCACACACCACTCTCCACCACTGCCACACACCACTCTCCACCACTGTCACGCACCACTCTCCACCACTGTCACACACCACTCTCCACCACTGTCACACACCACTCTCCACCACTGTCACGCACCACTCTCCACCACTGTCACACACCACTCACCATCACTGCCACACACCACTCTCCACCACCGTCACACACAACTCTCCACCACTGCCACACACCACTTTCCATCACTGCCACACACCACTCTCCACAACTGTCACTCTCCACTCTCCACCACTGTCACACACCACTCTCCACCACTGTAACACACCACTCTCCACCACTGTCACACACCACTCTCCACTACTGCCACACACCACTCTCCACCACTGTCACACACCACTCTCCACCACTGCCACACACCACTCTCCACCACTGTCACTCACCACTCTCCGCCACTGTCACTCACCACTCTCCACCACTGCCACACACCACTCTCCACCGTTGTCACCCACCATTCTCCACCACTGTCACACACCACTCTCCACCACTATCACTCACCACTCTCCACCACTGTCACACACCACTTTCCACCACTGTCACACACCACTCTCCACCACTGTCACCCACCACTCTCCACCACTGTCACACACCACTCTCCACCACTATCACTCACCACTCTCCACGACTGTCACACACCACTCTCCACCACTATCACTCACCACTCTCCACCACTGTCACACACCACTCTCCACCACTGTCACACACCACTCTCCTCCACTGTCACACACCACTCTCCACCACTATCACTCACCACTCTCCACCACTGTCACACACCACTCTCCACCACTGTCACACACCACTCTCCACCACTGCTCCTCACCACTCTCCACCACTGTAACACACCACTCTCCACCACTGTCACACACCACTCTCCACCACTGTTCCTCACCACTCTCCACCACTGTCACACACCACTCTCCACCACTGCTCCTCACCACTCTCCACCACTGTCACACACCACTCTCCACCACTGTCACACACCACTCTCCACCACTGTCACACACCACTCTCCACCACTGTCACACACCACTCTCCACCACTGTCACACACCACTCTCCACCACTGTCACACACCACTCTCCACCACTGCTCCTCACCACTCTCCACCACAGTCACACACCACTCTTCACTACTGCCACTCCCCACTCTCCACCACTGTCACACACCACTCTCCACCATTATCACACACCACTCTCCACCACTGTCACACACCACTCTCCACCACTGCCGTTCACCACTCTCCACCACTGTCACACACCACTCTTCACCACTGCCACTCACCACTCTCCACTACTGTCACACACCACTCTCCACCACGGTCACACACCACTCACCACTTCTGTCACACACCACTCTCCACCACTGTCACACACCACTCTCCACCACTGTCACACACCACTCACCACCACTGTCACACACCACTCTTCACCACTGCCACTCACCACTCTCCACCACTGTCACACACCACTCTCCACCACTATCACTCACCACTGGTTGATACTTGGTTGATACCTGGTTGATGGTGTTCTGGGAGTTCTTCTACTCCCCAAGCCCGGCCCGAGGCCAGGCTCGACTTGTGAGAGTTTGGTCCACCAGGCTGTTGCTTGGAGCGGCCCGCAGGCCCACATACCCACCACAGCCCGGTTGGTCCGGCACTCCTTGGAGGAATAAATCTAGTTTCCTCTTGAAAATGTCCACGGTTGTTCCGGCAATATTTCTTATGCTTGCTGGGAGGACGTTGAACAACCGCGGACCTCTGATGTTTATACTCTCTCCACCACTGTCACACACCACTCTCCACCACTGTCACACACCACTCTCCACCACTGTCATACACCACTCTCCACCACTGTCACCCACCACTCTGCACCAGTGTCACACACCACTCTCCACCACTATCACTCACCACTCTCCACCACTGTCACACACCACTCTCCACCACTATCACTCACCACTCTCCACCACTGTCACACACCACTCTCCACCACTGTCACACACCACTCTCCTCCACTGTCACACACCACTCTCCACCAATATCACTCACCACTCTCCACCACTGTCACACACCACTCTCCACCACTGTCACACACCACTCTCCACCACTGCCACACACCACTCTCCACTACTGTCACACACCACTCTCCACCACTGCTCCTCACCACTCTCCACCACTGTAAAACACCACCCTCCACCACTGTCACACACCACTCTCCACCACTGTTCCTCACCACTCTCCACCACTGTCACACACCACTCTCCACCACTGCTCCTCACCACTCTCCACCACTGTCACACACCACTCTCCACCACTGTCACACACCACTCTCCACCACTGTCACACACCACTCTCCACCACTGTCACACACCACTCTCCACCACTGTCACACACCAATCTCCACCACTGTCACACACCACTCTCCACCACTGCCAAACACCACTCTCCACCACTGCCACTCACCACTCTCCACCACTGCCACACACCACTCTCCACCACTGTCACACACCACTCTCCACCGCTGTCACACACCACTCTCCACCACTGCCACACACCACTCTCCACCACTGTCACACACCACTCTCCACCACTGCCACACACCACTCTCCACCACTGCCACACACCACTCTCCACTACTGCCGTTCACCACTCTCCACCACTGTTACACACCACTCTCCACCACTGTCACACACCACTCTCCACCACTGTCGCACACCACTCTCCACCAATTTCACACACCACTCTCCACCACTGTCACACACCACTCTCCACCACTGTCACACACCACTCTCCACCACTGTCACACACCACTCTACACCACTGTCACACACCACTCTCCACCACTGCCACACACCACTCTCCACCACTGCCACACACCACTCTCCATCACTGTCACACACCACTCTCCACCACTGTCACACACCACTCTCCACCACTGCCACACACCACTCTCCACCACTGTCACACACCACTCTCCACCACCGTCACACACCACTCTCCACCACTGCCACACACAACTCTCCACCACTGCCACACACCACTCTCCACCACTGCCATACACCACTCTCCACCACCGTCACACACCACTCTCCACCACTGTCACACACCACTCTCCACCACTGTCACACACCACTCTCCACCACTGCCACACACCACTTTCCACCACTGCCACACACCACTCTCCACAACTGTCACTCTCCACTCTCCACCACTGCCACACACCATTCTCCACCACTGTCACACACCACTCTCCTCCACTGTCACACACCACTCTCCACCACTATCACTCACCACTGTCACACACCACTCTCCACCACTGTCACACACCACTCTCCACCACTGCCACACACCACTCTCCACTACTGTCACACACCACTCTCCACCACTGCTCCTCACCACTCTCCACCACTGTAACACACCACTCTCCACCACTGTCACACACCACTCTCCACCACTGTTCCTCACCACTCTCCACCACTGTCACACACCACTCTCCACCACTGCTCCTCACCACTCTCCACCACTGTCACACACCACTCTCCACCACTGTCACACACCACTCTCCACCACTGTCACACACCACTCTTCACCACTGTCACACACCACTCTCCACCACTGTCACACACCACTCTCCACCACTGTCACACACCACTCTCCACCACTGTCACACACCACTCTCCACCACTGTCACACACCACTCTCCACCACTGTCACACACCACTCTCCACCACTGTCACACACCACTCTCCACCACTGTCACACACCACTCTCCACCACTGTCACACACCACTCTCCACCACTGTCACACACCACTCTCCACCACTGCTCCTCACCACTCTCCACCACTGTCACACACCACTCTCCACCACTGTCACACACCACTCTCCACCACTGTCACACACCACTCTCCACCACTGTCACACACCACTCTCCACCACTGTCACACACCACTCTCCACCACTGTCACACACCACTCTCCACCACTGCCACACACCACTCTCCACCACTGCCACACACCACTCTCCACTACTGCCGTTCACCACTCTCCACCACTGTTACACACCACTCTCCACCACTGTCACACACCACTCTCCACCACTGTCGCACACCACTCTCCACCAATTTCACACACCACTCTCCACCACTGTCACACACCACTCTCCACCACTGTCACCCACCACTCTCCACCACTGTCACACACCACTCTCCACCACTATCACTCACCACTCTCCACCAGTCACACACCACTCTCCACCACTATCACTCACCACTCTCCACCACTGTCACACACCACTCTCCACCACTGTCACACACCACTCTCCTCCACTGTCACACACCACTCTCCACCACTATCACTCACCACTCTCCACCACTGTCACACACCACTCTCCACCACTGTCACACACCACTCTCCACCAATTTCACACACCACTCTACACCACTGTCACACACCACTCTCCACCACTGCCACACACCACTCTCCACCACTGCCACACACCACTCTCCATCACTGTCACACACCACTCTCCACCAATGTCACACACCACTCTCCACTACTGTCACACACCACTCTCCACCACTGCCACACACCACTCTCCACCACTGTCACGCACCACTCTCCACCACTGTCACACACCACTCTCCACCACTGTCACACACCACTCTCCACCACTGTCACGCACCACTCTCCACCACTGTCACACACCACTCTCCATCACTGCCACACACCACTCTCCACCACTGTCACTCACCACTCTCCGCCACTGTCACTCACCACTCTCCACCACTGCCACACACCACTCTCCACCGTTGTCACCCACCATTCTCCACCACTGTCACACACCACTCTCCACCACTATCACTCACCACTCTCCACCACTGTCACACACCACTTTCCACCACTGTCACACACCACTCTCCACCACTGTCACCCACCACTCTCCACCACTGTCACACACCACTCTCCACCACCGGTGGAGGGAGCCGGTCGGCCGAGCGGACAGCACGCTGGACTTGTGATCCTGTGGTCCTGGGTTCGATCCCAGGCGCCGGCGAGAAACAATGGGCAGAGTTTCTTTCACCCTATGCCCCTGTTACCTAGCAGTAAAATAGGTACCTGGGAGTTAGTCAGCTGTCACGGGCTGCTTCCTGGGGGTGGAGGCCTGGTCGAGGACCGGGCCGCGGGGACACTAAAGCCCCGAAATCATCTCAAGATAACCTCAAGATAACCACTATCACTCACCACTCTCCACGACTGTCACACACCACTCTCCACCACTATCACTCACCACTCTCCACCACTGTCACACACCACTCTCCACCACTGTCACACACCACTCTCCTCCACTGTCACACACCACTCTCCACCACTATCACTCACCACTCTCCACCACTGTCACACACCACTCTCCACCACTGTCACACACCACTCTCCACCACTGCTCCTCACCCACTCTCCACCACTGCCACACACCACTCTCCATCACTGTCACACACCACTCTCCACCAATGTCACACACCACTCTCCACTACTGTCACACACCACTCTCCACCACTGCCACACACCACTCTCCACCACTGTCACGCACCACTCTCCACCACTGTCACGCACCACTCTCCACCACTCTCCACCACTCTCCACCACTGTCACACACCACTCTCCACCACTATCACTCACCACTCTCCACCACTGTCACACACCACTCTCCACCACTGTCACACACCACTCTCCACCACTGCTCCTCACCACTCTCCACCACTGTAACACACCACTCTCCACCACTGTCACACACCACTCTCCACCACTGTTCCTCACCACTCTCCACCACTGTCACACACCACTCTCCACCACTGCTCCTCACCACTCTCCACCACTGTCACACACCACTCTCCACCACTGTCACACACCACTCTCCACCACTGTCACACACCACTCTCCACCACTGTCACACACCACTCTCCACCACTGTCACACACCACTCTCCACCACTGTCACACACCACTCTCCACCACTGCTCCTCACCACTCTCCACCACAGTCACACACCACTCTTCACTACTGCCACTCCCCACTCTCCACCACTGTCACACACCACTCTCCACCATTATCACACACCACTCTCCACCACTGTCACACACCACTCTCCACCACTGCCGTTCACCACTCTCCACCACTGTCACACACCACTCTTCACCACTGCCACTCACCACTCTCCACTACTGTCACACACCACTCTCCACCACGGTCACACACCACTCACCACTTCTGTCACACACCACTCTCCACCACTGTCACACACCACTCTCCACCACTGTCACACACCACTCACCACCACTGTCACACACCACTCTTCACCACTGCCACTCACCACTCTCCACCACTGTCACACACCACTCTCCACCACTATCACTCACCACTGGTTGATACCTGGTTGATACCTGGTTGATGGGGTTCTGGGAGTTCTTCTACTCCCCAAGCCCGGCCCGAGGCCAGGCTCGACTTGTGAGAGTTTGGTCCACCAGGCTGTTGCTTGGAGCGGCCCGCAGGCCCACATACCCACCACAGCCCGGTTGGTCCGGCACTCCTTGGAGGAATAAATCTAGTTTCCTCTTGAAAATGTCCACGGTTGTTCCGGCAATATTTCTTATGCTTGCTGGGAGGACGTTGAACAACCGCGGACCTCTGATGTTTATACTCTCTCCACCACTGTCACACACCACTCTCCACCACTGTCACACACCACTCTCCACCACTGTCATACACCACTCTCCACCACTGTCACCCACCACTCTGCACCAGTGTCACACACCACTCTCCACCACTATCACTCACCACTCTCCACCACTGTCACACACCACTCTCCACCACTATCACTCACCACTCTCCACCACTGTCACACACCACTCTCCACCACTGTCACACACCACTCTCCTCCACTGTCACACACCACTCTCCACCAATATCACTCACCACTCTCCACCACTGTCACACACCACTCTCCACCACTGTCACACACCACTCTCCACCACTGTCACACACCACTCTCCACCACTGCCACACACCACTCTCCACTACTATCACACACCACTCTCCACCACTGCTCCTCACCACTCTCCACCACTGTAAAACACCACTCTCCACCACTGTCACACACCACTCTCCACCACTGTTCCTCACCACTCTCCACCACTGTCACACACCACTCTCCACCACTGCTCCTCACCACTCTCCACAACTGTCACACACCACTCTCCACCACTGTCACACACCACTCTCCACCACTGTCACACACCACTCTCCACCACTGTCACACACCACTCTCCACCACTGTCACACACCACTCTCCACCACTGTCACACACCACTCTCCACCACTGCCAAACACCACTCTCCACCACTGCCACTCACCACTCTCCACCACTGCCACACACCACTCTCCACCACTGTCACACACCACTCTCCACCGCTGTCACACACCACTCTCCACCACTGCCACACACCACTCTCCACCACTGTCACACACCACTCTCCACCACTGCCACACACCACTCTCCACCACTGCCACACACCACTCTCCACTACTGCCGTTCACCACTCTCCACCACTGTTACACACCACTCTCCACCACTGTCACACACCACTCTCCACCACTGTCGCACACCACTCTCCACCAATTTCACACACCACTCTCCACCACTGTCACACACCACTCTCCACCACTGTCACACACCACTCTCCACAACTGTCACACACCACTCTACACCACTGTCACACACCACTCTCCACCACTGCCACACACCACTCTCCACCACTGCCACACACCACTCTCCATCACTGTCACACACCACTCTCCACCACTGTCACACACCACTCTCCACCACTGCCACACACCACTCTCCACCACTGTCACACACCACTCTCCACCACCGTCACACACCACTCTCCACCACTGCCACACACAACTCTCCACCACTGCCACACACCACTCTCCACCACTGCCACACACCACTCTCCACCACCGTCACACACCACTCTCCACCACTGTCACACACGACTCTCCACCACTGTCACACACCACTCTCCACCACTGCCACACACCACTTTCCACCACTGCCACACACCACTCTCCACAACTGTCACTATCCACTCTCCACCACTGCCACACACCATTCTCCACCACTGTCACACACCACTCTCCTCCACTGTCACACACCACTCTCCACCACTATCACTCACCACTGTCACACACCACTCTCCACCACTGTCACACACCACTCTCCACCACTGCCACACACCACTCTCCACTACTGTCACACACCACTCTCCACCACTGCTCCTCACCACTCTCCACCACTGTAACACACCACTCTCCACCACTGTCACACACCACTCTCCACCACTGTTCCTCACCACTCTCCACCACTGTCACACACCACTCTCCACCACTGCTCCTCACCACTCTCCACCACTGTCACACACCACTCTCCACCACTGTCACACACCACTCTCCACCACTGTCACACACCACTCTTCACCACTGTCACACACCACTCTCCACCACTGTCACACACCACTCTCCACCACTGTCACACACCACTCTCCACCACTGTCACACACCACTCTCCATCACTGTCACACACCACTCTCCACCACTGTCACACACCACTCTCCACCACTGTCACACACCACTCTCCACCACTGTCACACACCACTCTCCACCACTGTCACACACCACTCTCCACCACTGTCACACACCACTCTCCACCACTGCTCCTCACCACTCTCCACCACTGTCACACACCACTCTCCACCACTGTCACACACCACTCTCCACCACTGTCACACACCACTCTCCACCACTGTCACACACCACTCTCCACCACTGTCACACACCACTCTCCACCACTGTCACACACCACTCTCCACCACTGCCGTTCACCACTCTCCATCACTGTCACACACCACTCTTCACCACTGCCACTCACCACTCTCCACCACTGTCACACACCACTCTCCCCCACTGTCACACACCACTCACCACTACTGTCACACACCACTCTCCACCACTGTCACACACCACTCTCCACCAATATCACTCACCACTCTCCACCACTGTCACACACCACTCTCCACCACTGTCACACACCACTCTCCACCACTGCCACACACCACTCTCCACTACTGTCACACACCACTCTCCACCACTGCTCCTCACCACTCTCCACCACTGTAAAACACCACTCTCCACCACTGTCACACACCACTCTCCACCACTGTTCCTCACCACTCTCCACCACTGTCACAAACCACTCTCCACCACTGCTCCTCACCACTCTCCACCACTGTCACACACCACTCTCCACCACTGTCACACACCACTCTCCACCACTGTCACACACCACTCTCCACCACTGTCACACACCACTCTCCACCACTGTCACACACCACTCTCCACCACTGTCACACACCACTCTCCACCACTGCCAAACACCACTCTCCACCACTGCCACACACCACTCTCCACCACTGCCACACACCACTCTCCACCACTGTCACACACCACTCTCCACCGCTGTCACACACCACTCTCCACCACTGCCACACTCCACTCTCCACCACTGTCACACACCACTCTCCACCACTGCCACACACCACTCTCCACCGCTGCCACACACCACTCTCCACCACTGCCACACACCACTCTCCACTACTGCCGTTCACCACTCTCCACCACTGTTACACACCACTCTCCACCACTGTCACACACCACTCTCCACCACTGTCACACACCACTCTCCACCAATTTCACACACCACTCTCCACTACTGTCACACACCACTCTCCACAACTGTCACACACCACTCTCCACCACTGTCACACACCACTCTACACCACTGTCACACACCACTCTCCACCACTGCCACACACCACTCTCCACCACTGCCACACACCACTCTCCATCACTGTCACACAACACTCTCCACCACTGTCACACACAACTCTCCACCACTGTCACACACCACTCTACACCACTGTCACACACCACTCTCCACCACTGCCACACACCACTCTCCACCACTCTCACATACCACTCTCAACCACTGTCACACACCACTCTCCACCACTCTCACATACCACTCTCCACCACTGCCACACATCACTCTCCACCACTGCCACACACCACTCTCCACCACTGTCACACACCACTCTCCACCACTGTCACACACCACTCTCCACCACTGTCACACACCACTCTCCACCACTGTCACACACCACTCTCCACCACTGTCACACACCACTCTCCACCACTGTCACACACCACTCTCCACCACTGCCACACACAACTCTCCACCACTGCCACACACCGCTCTCCACCACTGCCACACACCACTCTCCACCACCGTCACACACCACTCTCCACCACTGTCACACACCACTCTCCACCACTGTCACACACCACTCTCCACCACTGCCACACACCACTTTCCACCACTGCCACACACCACTCTCCACAACTGTCACTCTCCACTCTCCACCACTGCCACACACCATTCTCCACCACTGTCACACACCACTCTCCTCCACTGTCACACACCACTCTCCACCACTATCACTCACCACTGTCACACACCACTCTCCACCACTGTCACACACCACTCTTCACCACTGCCACACACCACTCTCCACTACTGTCACACACCACTCTCCACCACTGCTCCTCACCACTCTCCACCACTGTAACACATCACTCTCCACCACTGTCACACACCACTCTCCACCACTGTTCCTCACCACTCTCCACCACTGTCACACACCACTCTCCACCACTGCTCCTCACCACTCTCCACCACTGTCACACACCACTCTCCACCACTGTCACACACCACTCTCCACCACTGTCACACACCACTCTTCACCACTGTCACACACCACTCTCCACCACTGTCACACACCACTCTCCACCACTGTCACACACCACTCTCCACCACTGTCACACACCACTCTCCACCACTGTCACACACCACTCTCCACCACTGTCACACACCACTCTCCACCACTGTCACACACCACTCTCCACCACTGTCACACACCACTCTCCACCACTGCTCCTCACCACTCTCCACCACTGTCACACACCACTCTCCACCACTGTCACACACCACTCTCCACCACTGTCACACACCACTCTCCACCACTGTCACACACCACTCTCCACCACTGTCACACACCACTCTCCACCACTGCCGTTCACCACTCTCCATCACTGTCACACACCACTCTTCACCACTGCCACTCACCACTCTCCACCACTGTCACACACCACTCTCCACCACTGTCACACACCACTCACCACTACTGTCACACACCACTCTCCACCACTGTCACACACCACTCTCCACCACTGCCGTTCACCACTCTCCATCACTGTCACACACCACTCTTCACCACTGCCACTCACCACTCTCCACCACTGTCACACACCACTCTCCACCACTGTCACACACCACTCTCCACCACTGTCACATACCACTCTCCACCACTGTCACACACCACTCTTTACCACTGTCACACACCACTATCCACCACTGTCACACACCACTCTCCACCACTGTCACACACCACTCTCCTCCGCTGTCACACACCACTCTCCACCACTGCCACACACCACTCTCCACCACTGTCACACACCACTCTCCACCACTGCCACACACCACTCTCCACCACTGCCACACACCACTCTCCACCACTGCCACACACCACTCTCCACTACTGCCGTTCACCACTCTCCACCACTGTTACACACCACTCTCCACCACTGTCACACACCACTCTCCACCACTGTCACACACCACTCTCCACCAATTTCACACACCACTCTCCACCACTGTCACACACCACTCTCCACCACTGTCACACACCACTCTCCACCACTGTCACACACCACTCTACACCACTGTCACACACCACTCTCCACCACTGCCACACACCACTCTCCACCACTGCCACACACCACTCTCCATCACTGTCACACACCACTCTCCACCACTGTCACACACCACTCTCCACCACTGTCACACACCACTCTACACCACTGTCACACACCACTCTCCACCACTGCCACACACCACTCTCCACCACTCTCACATACCACTCTCAACCACTGTCACACACCACTCTCCACCACTCTCACATACCACTCTCCACCACTGTCACACACCACTCTCCACCACTGTCACACACCACTCTCCACCACTGCCACACACCACTCTCCACCACTGTCACACACCACTCTCCACCACCGTCACACACCACTCTCCACCACTGTCACACACCACTCTCCACCACTGTCACACACCACTCTCCACCACTGTCACACACCACTCTCCACCACTGTCACACACCACTGTCCACCACTGCCACACACAACTCTCCACCACTGCCACACACCACTCTCCACCACTGCCACACACCACTCTCCACCACCGTCACACACCACTCTCCACCACTGTCACACACCACTCTCCACCACTGTCACACACCACTCTCCACCACTGCCATACACCACTTTCCACCACTGCCACACACCACTCTCCACAACTGTCACTCTCCACTCTCCACCACTGCCACACACCATTCTCCACCACTGTCACACACCACTCTCCTCCACTGTCACACACCACTCTCCACCACTATCACTCACCACTGTCACACACCACTCTCCACCACTGTCACACACCACTCTCCACCACTGCCACACACCACTCTCCACTACTGTCACACACCACTCTCCACCACTGCTCCTCACCACTCTCCACCACTGTAACACACCACTCTCCACCACTGTCACACACCACTCTCCACCACCGTTCCTCACCACTCTCCACCACTGTCACACACCACTCTCCACCACTGCTCCTCACCACTCTCCACCACTGTCACACACCACTCTCCACCACTGTCACACACCACTCTCCACCACTGTCACACACCACTCTTCACCACTGTCACACACCACTCTCCACCACTGTCACACACCACTCTCCACCACTGTCACACACCACTCTCCACCACTGTCACACACCACTCTCCACCACTGTCACACACCACTCTCCACCACTGTCACACACCACTCTCCACCACTGTCACACACCACTCTCCACCACTGTCACACACCACTCTCCACCACTGTCACACACCACTCTCCACCACTGCTCCTCACCACTCTCCACCACTGTCACACACCACTCTCCACCACTGTCACACACCACTCTCCACCACTGTCACACACCACTCTCCACCACTGTCACACACCACTCTCCACCACTGTCACACACCACTCTCCACCACTGTCACACACCACTCTCCACCACTGCCGTTCACCACTCTCCATCACTGTCACACACCACTCTTCACTACTGCCACTCACCACTCTCCACCACTGTCACACACCACTCTCCACCACTGTCACACACCACTCACCACTACTGTCACACACCACTCTCCACCACTGTCACACACCACTCTCCACCAATATCACTCACCACTCTCCACCACTGTCACACACCACTCTCCACCACTGTCACACACCACTCTCCACCACTGCCACACACCACTCTCCACTACTGTCACACACCACTCTCCACCACTGCTCCTCACCACTCTCCACCACTGTAAAACACCACTCTCCACCACTGTCACACACCACTCTCCACCACTGTTCCTCACCACTCTCCACCACTGTCACACACCACCCTCCACCACTGCTCCTCACCACTCTCCACCACTGTCACACACCACTCTCCACCACTGTCACACACCACTCTCCACCACTGTCACACACCACTCTCCACCACTGTCACACACCACTCTCCACCACTGTCACACACCACTCTCCACCACTGTCACACACCACTCTCCACCACTGCCAAACACCACTCTCCACCACTGCCACACACCACTCTCCACCACTGCCACACACCACTCTCCACCACTGTCACACACCACTCTCCACCGCTGTCACTAACCACTCTCCACCACTGCCACACACCACTCTCCACCACTGTCACACACCACTCTCCACCACTGCCACACACCACTCTCCACCACTGCCACACACCACTCTCCACCACTGCCACACACCACTCTCCACTACTGCCGTTCACCACTCTCCACCACTGTTACACACCACTCTCCACCACAGTCACACACCACTCTCCACCACTGTCACACACCACTCTCCACCAATTTCACACACCACTCTCCACCACTGTCACACACCACTCTCCACCACTGTCACACACCACTCTCCACCACTGTCACACACCACTCTACACCACTGTCACACACCACTCTCCACCACTGCCACACACCACTCTCCACCACTGCCACACACCACTCTCCATCACTGTCACACAACACTCTCCACCACTGTCACACACCACTCTCCACCACTGTCACACACCACTCTACACCACTGTCACACACCACTCTCCACCACTGCCACACACCACTCTCCACCACTCTCACATACCACTCTCAACCACTGTCACACACCACTCTCCACCACTCTCACATACCACTCTCCACCACTGTCACACACCACTCTCCACCACTGTCACACACCACTCTCCACCACTGCCACACACCACTCTCCACCACTGTCACACACCACTCTCCACCACCGTCACACACCACTCTCCACCACTGTCACACACCACTCTCCACCACTGTCACACACCACTCTCCACCACTGTCACACACCACTCTCCACCACTGTCACACACCACTCTCCACCACTGCCACACACAACTCTCCACCACTGCCACACACCACTCTCCACCACTGCCACACACCACTCTCCACCACCGTCACACACCACTCTCCACCACTGTCACACACCACTCTCCACCACTGTCACACACCACTCTCCACCACTGCCACACACCACTTTCCACCACTGCCACACACCACTCTCCACAACTGTCACTCTCCACTCTCCACCACTGCCACACACCATTCTCCACCACTGTCACACACCACTCTCCTCCACTGTCACACACCACTCTCCACCACTATCACTCACCACTGTCACACACCACTCTCCACCACTGTCACACACCACTCTCCACCACTGCCACACACCACTCTCCACTACTGTCACACACCACTCTCCACCACTGCTCCTCACCACTCTCCACCACTGTAACACACCACTCTCCACCACTGTCACACACCACTCTCCACCACTGTTCCTCACCACTCTCCACCACTGTCACACACCACTCGCCACCACTGCTCCTCACCACTCTCCACCACTGTCACACACCACTCTCCACCACTGTCACACACCACTCTCCACCACTGTCACACACCACTCTTCACCACTGTCACACACCACTCTCCACCACTGTCACACACCACTCTCCACCACTGTCACACACCACTCTCCACCACTGTCACACACCACTCTCCACCACTGTCACACACCACTCTCCACCACTGTCACACACCACTCTCCACCACTGTCACACACCTCTCTCCGCCACTGTCACACACCACTCTCCACCACTGTCACACACCACTCTCCACCACTGCTCCTCACCACACTCCACCACTGTCACACACCACTCTCCACCACTGTCACACACCACTCTCCACCACTGTCACACACCACTCTCCACCACTGTCACACACCACTCTCCACCACTGTCACACACCACTCTCCACCACTGCCGTTCACCACTCTCCATCACTGTCACACACCACTCTTCACCACTGCCACTCACCACTCTCCACCACTGTCACACACCACTCTCCACCACTGTCACACACCACTCACCACTACTGTCACACACCACTCTCCACCACTGTCACACACCACTCTCCACCACTGTCACACACCACTCACGACCACTGTCACACACCACTCTTCACCACTGCCACTCACCACTCTCCACCACTGTCACACACCACTCTCCACCACTATCACTCACCACTCTCCACCACTGTCACACACCACTTTCCACCACTGTCACACACCACTCTCCACCACTGTCACCCACCACTCTCCACCACTGTCACACACCACTCTCCACCACTATCACTCACCACTCTCCAACACTGTCACACACCACTCTCCACCACTATCACTCACCACTCTCCACCACTGTCACACACCACTCTCCACCACTGTCACACACCACTCTCCACCACTATCACTCACCACTCTCAACCACTGTCACACACCACTCTCCACCACTGTCACACACCACTCTCCACCACTGTCACACACCACTCACCACCACTGTCACACACCACTCTTCACCACTGCCACTCACCACTCTCCACCACTGTCACACACCACTCTCCACCACTGTCACACACCACTCACCACCACTGTCACACACCACTCTCCCCCACTGTCACACACCACTCTCCGCCACTGTCACACACCACTCACCACCACTGTCACACACCATTCTTCACCACTGCCACTCACCACTCTCCGCCACTGTCACACACCACTCTCCATCACTGTCACACACCACTCTCCACCACTGTCACACACCACTCTCCACCACTGTCACACACCACTCTACACCACTGTCACACACCGCTCTCCACCACTGTCACACACCACTCTCCACCACTGTCACACGCCACTCTCCACTACTGTCACACACCAATCTCCACCACTGTCACACACCACTCTCCACCGGTGTCACACACCACTCTCCACCACTGTCACACACCACTCTCCACCACTGTCACACACCACTCTCCACCACTGCCACACACCACTCTCCACCACTGTCACACACCGCTCTCCACCACTGTCACACACCACTCTCCACCACTGCCACACACCACTCTCCACCACTGTCACACACCGCTCTCCACCACTGTAACACACCACTCTCCACCACTGCCACACACCACTCTCCACCACTGTCACACACCAATCTCCACCACTGTCACACACCACTCTCCACCACTGTCACACACCACTCTCCACCACTGTCACACACCACTCTCCACCACTGTCACACACCACTCTCCACCACTGCCACACACCACTCTCCACCACTGCCACACACCACTCTCCACCACTGCCACACACCACTGTCCACCACTGTCACACACCACTCTCCACCGCTGTCACACACCACTCTCCACCACTGCCACACACCACTCTCCACCACTGTCACACACCACTCTCCACCACTGCCACACACCACTCTCCACCACTGCCACACACCACTCTCCACCACTGCCACACACCACTCTCCACCACTGCCGTTCACCACTCTCCACCACTCTTCCATACCACTCTCAACCACTGTCACACACCACTCTCCACCACTCTCACATACCACTCTCCACCACTGTCACACACCACTCTCCACCACTGTCACACACCTCTCTCCACCACTGTCACACACCACTCTCCACCACTGTCACACACCACTCTCCACCACTGTCACACACCACTCTCCACCACTGTCACACACCACTCTCCACCACTGCCACACACCACTCTCCACCACTCTCACACACCACTCTCCACCACTGCCACACACCACTCTCCACCACTCTCACATACCACTCTCCACCACTGTCATACACCACTCTCCACCACTCTCACATACCACTCTCCACCACTGTCACACACCACTCTCCACCACTGTCACACACCACTCTCCACCACTGTCACATACCACTCTCCACCACTGTCACACACCACTCTTTACCACTGTCACACACCACTATCCACCACTGTCACACACCACTCTCCACCACTGTCACACACCACTCTCCACCACTGTCACACACCACTCTCCACCACTGTCACACACCACTCTCCACCACTGTCACACACCACTCTCCACCACTGTCACACACCACTCTCCACCACTGTCACACACCACTCTCCACCACTGTCACATACCACTCTCCACCACTGTCACACACCACTCTCCACCACTGCCACACACCACTCTCCACCACTGCCACACACCACTCTCCACCACTGCCACACACCACTCTCCACCGCTGTCACACACCACTCTCCACCACTGTCACACACCACTCTCCACCACTGTCACACACCACTCTCCACCACTGTCACACACCACTCTCCACCATTGTCACACACCACTCTCCACCACTGTCACACACCACTCTCCACCACTGTCACACACCACTCCACCACTGCTACACACCACTCTCCACCACTGTCACATACCACTCTCCACCACTGTCACACACCACTCTCCATCACTGTCACACACCACTCTCCACCATTGTCACACACCACTCTCCACCACTGTCACACACCACTCTACACCACTGTCACACACCGCTCTCCACCACTGTCACACACCACTCTCCACCACTGTCACACGCCACTCTCCACTACTGTCACACACCAATCTCCACCACTGTCACACACCACTCTCCACCGGTGTCACACACCACTCTCCACCACTGTCACACACCACTCTCCACCACTGTCACACACCACTCTCCACCACTGCCACACACCACTCTCCACCACTGTCACACACCGCTCTCCACCACTGTCACACACCACTCTCCACCACTGCCACACACCACTCTCCACCACTGTCACACACCGCTCTCCACCACTGTAACACACCACTCTCCACCACTGCCACACACCACTCTCCACCACTGTCACACACCACTCTCCACCACTGTCACACACCACTCTCCACCACTGTCACACACCACTCTCCACCACTGTCACACACCACTCTCCACCACTGTTACACACCACTCTCCACCACTGCCACACACCACTCTCCACCACTGCCACACACCACTCTCCACCACTGCCACACACCACTGTCCACCACTGTCACACACCACTCTCCACCGCTGTCACACACCACTCTCCACCACTGCCACACACCACTCTCCACCACTGTCACACACCACTCTCCACCACTGCCACACACCACTCTCCACCACTGCCACACACCACTCTCCACCACTGCCACACACCACTCTCCACCACTGCCGTTCACCACTCTCCACCACTGTTACACACCACTGTCCACCACTGTCACACACCACTCTCCACCACTGTCACACACCACTCTCCACCACTGTCACACACCACTCTCCACCACTGTCACACACCACTCTCCACCACTGCCACACACCACTTTCCACCACTGTCACACACCACTCTCCACCACTGCCACACACCACTCTCCACCACTCTTCCATACCACTCTCAACCACTGTCACACACCACTCTCCACCACTCTCACATACCACTCTCCACCACTGTCACACACCACTCTCCACCACTGTCACACACCTCTCTCCACCACTGTCACACACCACTCTCCACCACTGTCACACACCACTCTCCACCACTGTCACACACCACTCTCCACCACTGTCACACACCACTCTCCACCACTGCCACACACCACTCTCCACCACTCTCACACACCACTCTCCACCACTGCCACACACCACTCTCCACCACTCTCACATACCACTCTCCACCACTGTCATACACCACACTCCACCACTCTCACATACCACTCTCCACCACTGTCACACACCACTCTCCACCACTGTCACACACCACTCTCCACCACTGTCACATACCACTCTCCACCACTGTCACACACCACTCTTTACCACTGTCACACACCACTATCCACCAATGTCACACACCACTCTCCACCACTGTCACACACCACTCTCCACCACTGTCACACACCACTCTCCACCACTGTCACACACCACTCTCCACCACTGTCACACACCACTCTCCACCACTGTCACACACCACTCTCCACCACTGTCACACACCACTCTCCACCACTGTCACATACCACTCTCCACCACTGTCACACACCACTCTCCACCACTGCCACACACCACTCTCCACCACTGCCACACACCACTCTCCACCACTGCCACACACCACTCTCCACCACTGTCACACACCACTCTCCACCACTGTCACACACCACTCTCCACCACTGTCACACACCACTCTCCACCACTGTCACACACCACTCTCCACCACTGTCACACACCACTCTCCACCACTGTCACATACCACTCTCCACCACTGTCACACACCACTCTCCACCACTGCCACACACCACTCTCCACCACTGCCACACACCACTCTCCACCACTGCCACACACCACTCTCCACCACTGTCACACACCACTCTCCACCACTGTCACACACCACTCTCCACCACTGTCACACACCACTCTCCACCACTGTCACACACCACTCTCCACCACTGTCACACACCACTCTCCACCACTGTCACACACCACTCTCCACCACTGTCACACACCACTCTCCACCGCTGTCACACACCACTCTCCACCACTGCCACACACCACTCTCCACCACTGTCACACACCACTCTCCACCACTGCCACACACCACTCTCCACCACTGCCACACACCACTCTCCACCACTGTCACACACCAGTCTCCACCGCTGTCACACACCACTCTCCACCACTGCCACACACCACTCTCCACCACTGTCACACACCACTCTCCACCACTGCCACACACCACTCTCCACCACTGCCACACACCACTCTCCACCACTGCCACACACCACTCTCCACCACTGCCGTTCACCACTCTCCACCACTGTTACACACCACTGTCCACCACTGTCACACACCACTCTCCACCACTGTCACACACCACTCTCCACCACTGTCACACACCACTCTCCACCACTGTCACACACCACTCTCCACCACTGCCACACACCACTTTCCACCACTGTCACACACCACTCTCCACCACTGCCACACACCACTCTCCACCACTCTTCCATACCACTCTCAACCACTGTCACACACCACTCTCCACCACTCTCACATACCACTCTCCACCACTGTCACACACCACTCTCCACCACTGTCACACACCTCTCTCCACCACTGTCACACACCACTCTCCACCACTGTCACACACCACTCTCCACCACTGTCACACACCACTCTCCACCACTGTCACACACCACTCTCCACCACTGCCACACACCACTCTCCACCACTCTCACACACCACTCTCCACCACTGCCACACACCACTCTCCACCACTCTCACATACCACTCTCCACCACTGTCATACACCACTCTCCACCACTCTCACATACCACTCTCCACCACTGTCACACACCACTCTCCACCACTGTCACACACCACTCTCCACCACTGTCACATACCACTCTCCACCACTGTCACACACCACTCTTTACCACTGTCACACACCACTATCCACCACTGTCACACACCACTCTCCACCACTGTCACACACCACTCTCCACCACTGTCACACACCACTCTCCACCACTGTCACACACCACTCTCCACCACTGTCACACACCACTCTCCACCACTGTCACACACCACTCTCCACCACTGTCACACACCACTCTCCACCACTGTCACATACCACTCTCCACCACTGTCACACACCACTCTCCACCACTGCCACACACCACTCTCCACCACTGCCACACACCACTCTCCACCACTGCCACACACCACTCTCCACCACTGTCACACACCACTCTCCACCACTGTCACACACCACTCTCCACCACTGTCACACACCACTCTCCACCACTGTCACACACCACTCTCCACCACTGTCACACACCACTCTCCACCACTGTCACACACCACTCTCCACCACTGTCACACACCACTCTCCACCACTGTCACATACCACTCTCCACCACTGTCACACACCACTCTCCACCACTGTCACTCACCACTCTCCACCACTGCCACACACCACTCTCCACCACTGTCACACACCACTCTCCACCACTGCCACTCACCACTCTCCACCACTGTCACACACCACTCTCCACCACTGTCACTCACCACTCTCCACCACTGTCACACACCACTCTCCACCACTGTCACTCACCACTCTCCACCACTGTCACACACCACTCTCCACCACTGTCACTCACCACTCTCCACCACTGTCACACACCACTCTCCACCACTGTCACTCACCACTCTCCACCACTGTCACACACCACTCTCCACCACTGTCACTCACCACTCTCCACCACTGTCACACACCACTCTCCACCACTCCACCTTCCGTAATCTTCCTACTCCTACCTTAAACTTCCTTCTCGTTCCTGCCTTCCTTATTTTTCCTAATCCTTCTATGTTCTTCAACCATCAATATCCACTAACAACAACCAACAGCCACCACCAACACCTTCTCCTCCTCGATCTTCTCATTCTTCCTCCTCGACCTTCACCTCTTTCTTCCTTGACCTTCTCCTTCCTCCTCGACCTTCTCCTTCCTCCTCGACCTTCTCCTTCCTCCTCGACCTTCTCCTCTTTCTTCCTTGACCTTCTCCTTCCTCCTTGACCTTCTCCTCTTTCTTCCTTGACCTTCTCCTTCCTCCTCGACCTTCTTCTTCCTCCTCGACCTTCTCCTTCCTCCTTGACCTTCTCCTTCCTCCTCTTTCTTCCTTGACCTTCTCCTTCCTCCTCTTTCTTCCTTGACCTTCTCCTTCCTCCTCGACCTTCTCCTTCCTCCTCGACCTTCTCCTTCCTCCTCGACCTTCTCCTTCCTCCTAGACCTTCTCCTTCCTCCTCGACCTTCTCCTTCCTCCTCGACCTTCTCCTCTTTCTTCCTCGACCTTCTCCTTCCTCCTCGACCTTCTCCTTCCTCCTCGACCTTCTCCTTCCTCCTCGACCTTCTCCTTCCTCCTCGACCTTCTCCTTCCTCCTCGACCTTCTCCTCTTTCTTCCTCGACCTTCTCCTTCCTCCTCGACCTTCTCCTCTTTCTTCCTTGACCTTCTCCTTCCTCCTCGACCTTCTCCTTCCTCCTCGACCTTCTCCTATTTCTTCCTCGACCTTCTCCTTCCTCCTCGACCTTCTCCTCTTTCTTCCTTGACCTTCTCCTTCCTCCTCGACCTTCTCCTTCCTCCTCTTTCTTCCTCGACCTTCTCCTTCCTCCTCGACCTTCTCCTCTTTCTTCCTTGACCTTCTCCTTCCTCCTCAACCTCCTCCTTCCTCAACTATGTGGTATGTTAAGGTCTCACACCCTTGCCCATTATGTTCTTGATTGTCCGTTGATTAATGTATATAGAAACATTGAGATAAGGACTGTTCCTGAACAAATAGCCTGGATGTGTAACAACGGAAAGGTTGATAATATTCTGGAGAGATATAAGAATTTTGCACCAAGACTGTAATCTTTTGTTGAATTATCTGCATGTCTCTTGCAAATTGTCTATACAGTATACCTAAGTCATAAAAGTATATGTGTGTACGTCTGATGCCATACTACTTGTGTAAAGGAGGAAATGTATATGTTTATCTCTCAGAATGTTCGGTAATATGTTTATTGTTTGTGATGTGTGTCTATATATGTATGAACACGTTGTACTGAACGGGGTGAGAATAGCTTGAGCTACCTCATCCCTTTGTGTGTATTTTACCTCAATAAACTTATTTCAACTTCAATTTCAACTACTATCAATAACCATAACCATCAACCTAAACAATCATCAACCACCTCAATCATCAACAACCACAACAATCAACCACCACTACTATCAACAACATCCATAAACCAACACCAACCACAACAATCAACCACCCCTACCACCAACAACAATCAAACACCACTACTGCCAAATATAATCAACTACTACAAAATACAACAATCAACCACCAATATCACGAACCTCAACAACTACCAGTACAGTCAGCCACAAACGACCACAACCACCATCTACCACTGCCCTCAACCACTACTATCAACAACCACTACCATTAACCACAACTATCAACCACCAACAACCATAAACCACCACCAACATCCTCAACAATCAACCACCTCTACCACCAACAATCAACCACCACTACCACCAAACAACACAATAAACCACCAACCACGCGAACTATAACCAACAATCGCCACTACATAAAGTACAACAATCAACCACTACCATCACGAACCACAACAACCACCACTGCAATTAACCCCCCAACCACACACATCAACCACCACAACCATCAACCACCACAACAATCAACCACCACAACCATCAACAAACACTACCATCATCCACCGCAACCATCAACCACCACAACCATCAACCACCACAACAATCAACCACCACAACCATCAACAAACACTACCATCATCCACCGCAATTATCAACAAACACTACCATCAACCACCACTACCATCAACAAACACTACCATCAACCACCACTACCATCAACAAACACTACCATCAACCACCACAACCATCAACAAACACTACCATCATCCACCGCAACCATCAACCACCACAACCATCAACAAACACTACCATCAACCACCACTACCATCAACAAACACTACCATCATCCACCGCAACCATCAACCACCACAACCATCAACAAACACTACCATCAACCACCACAACCATCAACAAACACTACCATCAATCACCACAACCATCAACCACCACAACCATCAACCACCACAACAATCAACCACCACAACCATCAACAAACACTACCATCAACCACCACAACCATTAAGTATCACCACCATCAACCATCACAGACATCAACCACCAGAGTTATCAATCACCAATACCTTAAACCACCACAACCTCAACCACCACTAACATTAACCACCACTACCACTAATCACAACCATCAGCCACCACAATTACCAACCACAGCAATCAACCACCACCACCACCAACCACAACTATTAACCACCACTAGAACCAACCACTACCACCAACAATAAACATCACCCACCACTGCCACCAACCACAACCTACCACCACAGCCACCAACCACAACCCAGCAACAATTCCACCACCACTACCATGGATTCTCCATTAAGTGAAAGTAATGAATAAAATATTTTTAACCTACCTTTTATTATGCTTCAGTTTTAATTCTAGTATATGTAAAAATATATTTTTAAAATATTTCTACATTTTTTAAATATATTCCATCAATCAGGAACACGATTTTTATGCAACATTTAAGGTTGCGACACGGTCTCAAAATTGTTTAGCCAAAGTTGTGCAGTAAGTTGTGGCAACTTATTTACAACCACACAATAACGTAGCTAATACATGAAAACAAACGTTGTCACACCTGGCTACTCTCCCGACCCACACCTGTAGATGAAAGGAAACACGAAAGCCCACACCTGGCTACTCTCCCTCCCCACACCTGCACATGAGAGGGAACACTAAAGCCCACACCTGGCTACTCTCCCTCCCCACACCTGCACATGAGAGGGAGCACTAAAGCCCACACCTGGCTACTCTCCCGACCCACACCTGCACATGAGAGGGAACACTAAAGCCCACACCTGGCTTCTCTCCCCACCTACACCTGTCTATGTCACACACTCATGCCAAAGAAAACTTATATCAAGTAAATCTAGCTTGTATTAAGCAAGACAATGTTGGGCTAAATATTGATCAGTGTTATCTTATAAGCAGTGAAGCTTTCTTAATGAATATTCTTGGTCGCTAAACCGTGCTCAAAGTTACTCAAGAAGCCTTATAAGTTCTCTAATTCATGACTTTTAATGTAAAAATATTTTTGAAACCACTGGAAGCACTGTGAATTATACAACTGAGTTACAGATATTCACGTGTTAAAATGTAGTCAATACGTACTGGTGAGACGCGTGTCAGAGAAGACCAGGAGAATATACCCTCCTCTTGAGGGAGGACACAGCTGAGCCGCCAGGCGGCAGCACCAGTCTATGGCGGGGTCGTCATCAGTGAGGTCCCGCCTGATGGTCAGGTTGAGTGCCCTTCCCTGGCACGGCAGAGTGTCCAGGGTGTCCGGGTCCACGAAGCCCGTGGCGTCCAGGGTGTCCGGGTCCACGTAGACCGTGGCGTCCAGGGTGTCCGGGTCCACGTAGCCCGTGGCGTCCAGGGTGTCCGGGACCACGTAGCCCGTGGTGTCCAGGGTAATGCCTGAAGACATACACTGAGATACAGTCACTGTCGTTACTGGTATGTTCTAAGATATAACAAGAAGACATACTGAGCCATCCACTCACCTTACTGCTGGGTTTATTACCTGATGACAAGTCCGTATTTTGGACAGTATTAATAGCATCTAAACTATGTATTAATAGCTTTTAAAAGCCACGGTCAAGGTCATCTGTATCAATGGTCAAGGTCATCTGTATCAATTGTCAAGGTCATCTGTATCAATGGTCAAGGTCATCTGTATCAATTGTCAAAGTCATCTGTATCAATGGTCAAGGTCATCTGTATCAATGGTCAAGATCACAGTCATGGTCATCTGTATCAATGGTCAAGGTCATCTGTATCAATGGTCAAGGTCACAGTCATGGTCATCTGTGTCAATGGACAAGGTCATCTGTATCAATGGTCAAGGTCACAGTCAAGATTACCTGTATCAATGGTCAAGGTCATCTGCATCAATTGTCAAGGTCACAGTCATGGTCATCTGTATCAATGGTCAAGGTCATCTGTATCAATGGTCAAGGTCATCTGCATCAATGGTCAAGGTCATCTGTATCAATGGTCACAGTCATGGTCATCTGTGTCAATGGTCAAGGTCATCTGTATCAATGGTCAAGGTCACATTCAAGGTTACCTGTATCAATGGTCAAGGTCATCTGTATCAATTGTCAAGGTCACAGTCATGGTCAGCTGTGTCAATGGTCAAGGTCATCTGTATCAATGGTCAAGGTCACAGTCATGGTCATCTGTGTCAATGGTCAAGGTCATCTGTATCAATGGTCAAAGTCATCTGTATCATGGTCAAGGTCACAGTCAAGGTCATCTGTATCAATGGTCAAGGTCACAGTCAAGGTCATCTGTATCAATGGTCAAGGTCACAGTCAAGGTCATCTGTATCATTGGTCAAGGTCACAGTCATGGTCATCTGTGTCAATGGTCAAGGTCATCTGTATCAATGGTCAAGGTCACAGTCAAGGTCATCTGTATCAATGGTCAAGGTCACAGTCAAGGTCATCTGTATCAATGGTCAAGGTCACAGTCATGGTCATCTGTGTCAATGGTCAAGGTCATCTGTATCATGGTCAAGGTCACAGTCATGGTCATCTTTATCAATGGTCAAGGTCTCATTAGAAGGTCATATAAACTAAGTCAAGGTCACAGTGAAAGGTCATCTGGACCAAGTATCAAGGTCACAGGGATAGATGGGTCACCTGAATTAAGGATCAAAGTTACGGAAGGTCTAATTAACCAGGGGATCAAGGTCACAGTGAAAGGTCATCTTAAACAGGAATTAGGTCACAGTGAAAGGTCATCTTGCACAGGAATTATGTTACAGTGAAAGGTCATCTTAAACAGGAATTAGGTCAGTGTGAAAGGTCATCTTAAACAGGAATTAGGTCACAGTGAAAGGTCATCTTAAACAGGAATTAGGTCACAGTGAAAGGTCATCTTAAACAGGAATTAGGTCACAGTGAAAGGTCATCTTAAACAGGAATTAGGTCAGTGTGAAAGGTCATCTTGAACAGGAATTAGGTCACAGCGAAAGGTCATCTTAAACAGGAATTAGGTCACAGTGAAAGGTCATCTTAAACAGGAATTAGGTCACAGTGATAGGTCATCTTGGACAGGAATTAGGTCACACTGAAATGTCATCTTGAACAGGAATTAGGTCACAGTGAAAGGTCATCTTGAACAGGAATTAGGTCACAGTAAAAGGTCATCTTGAACAAGAATTAGGTCACAGTGAAAGGTCATCCTGAACAGGAATTAGGTCACAATGAAAGGTCATCCTGAACAGGAATTAGGTCACAGTGAAAGGTCATCTTGAACAGGAATTAGGTCACAGTGAGAGGTCATCCTGAACAGGAATTAGGTCACAGTGAAAGGTCATTTTGAACAGGAATTAGGTCACAGTGAAAGGTCATCTTGAACAGGAATTAGGTCACAGTGAAAGGAGATCTGTACCACGAGTCAAAGTCAAAGTGGTAAGTCATCTGAACCAAAAGTATGGCGTCACTAAATACTTCAAGAAATTATTTATACACAAGAATATATACAGCAGCGGAATGTTTCGAAAATTTATTATTCATGGAGTAGTCGCCCTTAATAAGTCTATATTTGTAATCAAAGTAGAAGGTTTATCACCCTTAAGGTGACTATATTTGTAAACAATGTAAGGTGTTTGTCGCTCTTAAGGTGACTATATTTGTAAACAATATAAGGTGTTTGTCACCCTTAAGGTGACTATATTTGTAAACAATATAAGGTGTTTGTCACCCTTAAGGTGACTATATTTGTAAACAATATAAGGTGTTTGTCGCTCTTAAGGTGACTATATTTGTAAACAATATCAGGTGTTTGTCGTCCATAAGATGAATATATTCGTAAACAATATAAGGTGTTTATGTTTGTAAACAATATAAGGAATCTTTCGTCCATAAGGTTGTAAACATATATGTAAACAATGTAAATCTGAATTACTATATTAAACATGACGAATGAAGCCCTTTGCGTAATTTTGGTATTAATAAATAACCCTAAAAATTATGGTGGAAAATATGAATATTTACCAAGAGTCTGCAGGTGAGGAAGGTGAGGCAGGTGACGGATGAGGACGGGCAGTTGCTGTAGTGTGAGGTACAGGGTGAGTCTCTCGAGGGTGTGAGGCAGGAGGGGTATGGCTGCCTCAGACAAGACACCAACAAACTCCTCTAAGGTACACTTACTGCCGGGGGCTGTCAGCCTCTCCAAACATTGTTTTGATATAACACTTCTCTCTTTGCTGTATAAACTATATCCAAGATCTAAGGATATGGGTACCTTCATTTTTGCCAGCACTGACAGTGTAGACAGGCGCTGCTTTAGTTGGGATGGATCGTTTATGTTTAGGTAAATGTTCTTAGGTGTCACCTTCTTAAGAACAAGCGGCAGGACAACCCACGAGTCAACACTCTCTATTCCCCACACGTGTTCTGTACGCAGCTTCTCACACACGGCTTGGATGACGTGCTCACTCCCGCGGGACTCTGCTACATGCTTCAACAGCTCGTCAGTCGAACGTGTAACCATCTTGCACAGGTCAATTATGTGAGTAATGAACTTGTGCTCTACTCCCCGGGCACACAGCACCCCGGTAGTGCTGAGTAAAATGTTCTGCCATCTGTGGCGCTCCCTAAACTCTTGTAGCACGTCGCTAATATCAAACTTTGACCCTCTCAGATGATCTCCCAAGGAGCGTTTTTCCTTACGTACAACATCCACCAAAAGGTCAATGATTGTAGACCTTTCCCCTGACACACGGTGTGATGCTGGATCACCTCGGTCTTGCTCAGCCTTCAACAAGAGATCGACCAGCCTCCTGCTGGCACAATACTCCTGGTACCTGGGGTGAAAATAGCCAAACACCCACACCACATTGAGGCCCCGACGGCAGCTGGTTCTTGTGAAATAGTTGGACAAGACCTCCTCCTGCGGCAGTCCCAGAGTGTCACACTTCTCCCTAATCTCCGCTTCCGTCTCCGACCAAAGGTCGTACTCCTGCCTCTGGATCCCTCTTAAACTAATCTCTTCTAAGAACCTCAAAAACTTTCTCACATTTTTGTCACATTTTCCTTTGGGTTCGGTCACGTGTTTGTCTGTGAGTCTGGACACTAATTTGTTGGTTATGAAGTCATGAATCTTCTCATAGACTTGAGTGTTTGTGGTGAGGTTGTTAAATTCTTCTGGAGCCTCGACACACAGCAGCGCTAACAAGGTCAAGGTGAGTGGAGTGTTGAGGTACTCACCCAGGAACTGACTCATCTGCTCCAGCCGCTGGGTAAACCTCCCTGTGATGACACTCCGTTGGCTCTCTTCCTCCACCAGCACCTTGATGGTTCTCTCGGCGAACTCCACGCGACGTTCTGGAGTGATGCCCAAGACGAGGATGTTGCAGCGAGGTCTGGTGTGTGGGACGAGCTGTGACAGTTGTTGGTCCCACCCCGGCCGTGTGGTTATCACCAACCTCACATCCTTGCCAGGCAGGTGCAACAGCTCCTCCACCAGCCTTCTTGAATGGTCGTTGACCTCGTCGTAGCCGTCAATCAGGACTAATATATTTAAGCTCAAGATTATCTCCTTAAACAGCTGGAAGTCGGCACCAGAATCACTAAGTGCTAGAGGCAGCAACTGGCGGAGTAGATCATCGAAGGTATTAAGATGTGAGTCCCTGCACTGTACATAGAAAACGAGGTCCACAGTGCCCAGCTGACGTATGGCATCAGGGTCCTCTACCCACTTCTCGAGGATGAGCTTGAGTAAAGTTGTCTTGCCCATACCACCTTCCCCCGTCAGGAGGACACACTGAGGGACTCTTCCGTCCTCTCGTCGCATACTCAAGATGTCTTCATAGTTTATATCCTGACCCTTGGCAGCGTGGGAGGGTCTTGCCCCTATGACGGGATCTTCAAGGAGTCGCAGTCGTGTAAAAGCAAGACTTGGGTTGTAGTTAATGTTGAGGAGGAGCCAGGGTGCGGGAACAATCTGGTACAGCAGTTTATACCCGTCAGTTAGCTCCTCCTTGCTCATCTGCTTAACCTCTTCTGTGATGTGGCTTTTGAACATCTTAATCTCCTGGCGGAGCTGAGGCAAGTACGCCACATCTGAGGGATCCAACGGCTCTCTGACCTTCGCTAGCAGACCACCAATATACTTGGTGACATCTCTGGTCACGTGGTCCACATCCTGGCTGTTTGTCCCACACCGGACGCCGGCCTCAGCCAGCATCTTAGCCAATAAGTCACTGAGCTCCGTCAGTGTTGACGTAAGATCTTGCTCTGACATTCCCACATTATCATGGGCCAACGTGTTTCGGTGTTGCTTCAGGCTGTAAATGAGGTGTTCAAGTGATGGTCCCTGAGGCCCTGGAATGGTCCACGTGGGGTCATTCATCTCAGCCAAACCACACACATGTTGCAGGAGTTTATACAACAGGGTGATGTCAAAAGTTGCCGCGTCAGAGGAAGCTTCGAGTTTATCCCTCTGGTGATCATCGAAGACACGCCTGTACTGAACATTGGTGTACCCTAAGTCCTGAGTGAGGTAAGTCACTACTGGAAAGGTGCCCCGGTACGACCACATAAACACACTTGCTAGCGCGTCTCGTCCTGCCTTAGTCACAGCCAGTCCATACCGCAGTCTGTTCACATCTTCCGGTTGGATAACAGGACTCGAGGCCGCCATATTGGGCCGTATGATTCTCACCTCACACAACTGTTGTCAAGTTTCACACAAGCAGTAAATGTCCCACGCTGGTTTTGTTATTATATTATGTTTAAAAACATAACATTGTTTCTCACTGTCGGAGACGGGCAGCTTGTTAGGCTTGTGTAGGCCTTCCTAAGCCAACGACAGACCTTCCTCAGGATGCATCCCTCAACAGTTGACTAATTTCCAGGTTAATGTTTACTGCTAGGTGAACAGAGGTATCAGGAGGCTGAGCATCTCACACTGCCAGGGAATCAAACTCAGATGTAATCGGTGACTGCATTAACCACAATACAGTCACTTAATTGACCAAAAATATAAGTGATTTCCAAATAAACCAAATTTTACAAAATGTGTTCACATGTTAATGCAATATTCGGTTCCAGCTTTATTTGTTATTTTCAATTTGTTCTTTAACTAGTTAATTTCTTCTGTCTTTATACTCTTCAGAATTCTGTCATCTGGAAGAACAATTTAACGTTATTAAAACAAGATGTTAGTGTTAAACATTGGGCCAGAAATACATTTTTGAGATCACTAAAACAAATAAAATTCCAAAGTCTGCCTCCTGCATTTTGTTATATTTTATAACTTAAAACTTGTCAATATTTTGACCTAACTCCTGTGATCATTGTGGTGTTGGCTTCTGGTTTAGGTAGAGTAATGGTGCTCATTTTCTCACACAGAAATATACGGTGTAGCATTTAGTAATGTTATTCTCTGCCTTTATCTTGCTCTTGTAAGGACCTATTTAGAATATGCAGTTCAGTTTGGTCAACATACAATATACTGGACATAATTTGACTTGAACCCATAAAGAGAAGAATGACAAAGTTGATCTCAGGAATTAGAAATCTCCCTTATTAAGAGAGATTAAGGAAGCTATGTTTACACTTTCTTCGGAAAGTATAGTTGATATTATTGATGTTGTCAAAAGGATGAAAAGTTATATCGAAGGTAGTAATAATAAGTTGTTAACTGCATCAACACAAAATAGAACAAGAAATGATAAATCTGTATCAATAAAAATAATGTCTGCTTCTCTGTCAATGCGAGCTAGAAGACCCTACTCAGGGAGCTAGCCTCACCTAATTTCTAACAGTAATTCCTGCTGGGTATGTGCCCAACAGGGACTGGCATATATGTAGGGAGTACAACTTTAAAGAGTACCAAAGCCACCCCCCCTACCACGAACTTTGCTATATCATATTAATTAGGCTTCGAATTATTTATTTATTTTCTTGCAAGGGTTCCCATCTGAGCTTCTGTGTAGATCGCCCTCTCCCCCTCCGCTCTCTTGTGGACAATATTCACAGTATAATGTTAACAACTTACATGGAGTTTACTACAAGTAAACTTCCGTCCCCTGAGAGTCTCTTATAGGAGCAACGATGGAGGGCCGCCTAGAGGCTCATCATATAAAATGGCCAACTAGAGGCACATAAAATGGCCGCCTAGAGGCACATAAAGGGGCCGCTTAAAGGCACTTAAAATGGCTGCCTAGACGTGCATAAAGGGCCGCGTAGAGGTACGTAAAGGGGCCACCTAAAGCCACATAAAAGGCCGCCTAGAGGTACATAAAGGGCCGCCTAGAGGTACATAAAAATATCGCCTAGAGGTGCATAAAGAGCCGCCTAGAGGAACATAAAGGGCCGCCTAGATGCACATAAAATGGCTGCCTAGAGGTGCATAAAAGGGAAGCCTAGAGGCACATAAAGGGGCCGCCTAAAGGCACATACAAAGCCGCCTAGAGGCACATAAAGGGCCGTATAGAGGTACATAAAGGGGCCACCTAAAGGCACATACAAAGCCGCCTAGAGGTACATAAAGGGCCGCCTAGAGGTACATAAAGGGGCCGCCTAGAGGTGCATAAAAGGGCCGCCTAGAGGTGCATAAAGGGGCCGCCTAGAGGCACATAAAAGGGCCGCCTAGAGTGTTACAGAAAGTCTTATCGTGTTATTGCGTCGCATTAGAATAGCAGTGTTATTTAATAGTAATGTTTTCAATGTTAGAGGGAGAAGAAGGTTAACGAGCGTGAAGGTTGTTAACGGTCGGCACTGAGTGGCTCGTCAGGAGGCGGGAATGCTGACAGCCAATCATAATGCTCGGGCGAGGCAATGAGTGGTGGTGGGAGCATAAGCAGAGACAGTAGCCTACTCCCCTCCATGCCGTGGACATGCAGTCATCACGTGTGTGTGTGTGTGTGTGTATGACCAGCTGGACCCAACTGTTACAGTGTGCTCCACTCTCACCAGCGAAAAGGACGCCAGGACCTAGCGGCATGCTTCACGTCTTCCAAGTTACCGTCTTTGATACTTGCAGGTCCACGTTGAGATAACGCGCTCTTCCTCATAGTGCTACTAATTCCTGAAAGTTGATGATCCTTAAGTGGCAGGAAACGACGGACGAGTGACAACTTTCTCATGGTCAATATATATATATATATATATATATATATATATATATATATATATATATATATATATATATATATATATATATATATATATATATATATGTCGTACCTAGTAGCCAGAACGCACTTCTCAGCCTACTATGCAAGGCCCGATTTGCCTAATAAGCCAAGTTTTCATGAATTAATTGTTTTTCGACTACCTAACCTACCTAACCTAACCTAACCTACCTTTTTCGGCTACCTAACCGAACCTAACCTATAAAGATAGGTTAGGTTAGGTTAGGTAAGGTTGGTTAGGTTCGGTCATATATCTACGTTAATTTTAACTCCAATAAAAAAAATTGACCTCATACATAATGAAATGGGTAGCTTTATCATTTCATAAGAAAAAAATTAGAGAAAATATATTAATTCAGGAAAACTTGGCATATTAGGCAAATCGGGCCTTGCATAGTAGGCTGAGAAGTGCGTTCTGGCTACTAGGTACGACATATATATATATATATATATATAACTGTACCTATCATGTACAGTGTCTTAACATATTCCCCTGTGGGCGCCTCAGGGAACGGACGCTGGGAGGAGGCTCTGCCAGCCATGTGCCATTATCTTGTGACATCCTGACCTCACCGGACCCAGACTCAACAGTGTGCAGTGTGAACATCCTGGGAAGGTGTGAGGGTGGCGGGAAGTGTCCAGGGTGAACTATCGCAAGCAAAAACAATCAAACAAGTGGATTGGCAGTGTGGAATCGTTTGAACTGCAGTGAGGGCCAACAAGGGCGCCCTGAGGGGCTCCCTCGGTTATGGTGGTTGGGGTGGGGGGTTGGGGGTGGTGGGGATGGGGTGTTGTTGTGCGGTCAGTCGAGGGGGGTGACCAGTGTGTAAGTGTTTAGGAAAATATCAATGAAAAATAGATACCTCGGCTCTCGGGAAACTGGTATCGTGTTTTAAGTGCATCGAGTCCACAGTGAACCAGTTTATATTGTGCAGTGATATATCACGAGATTATACAAACGTGTTAGTGTCACCCCTCTGACCCCCCCCCCCCCCCACTCCCTATACCCGCCAGTGTGTACCGTCACCCAACCCAAGAGTCACCCTCTTCCCCCTGCCCCACCCCCAACCGCGACCGCTACCTCCCTGTGTCCACCCCCTCACGCTACTTCCGCCCAGCGCCCACCCAGCGCCCGCCCAGCGCCCGCCCAGCGTCCACCCAGCGCCCGCCCAGCGCCCACCCAGCGCCCGCTGATGTCGCAGGTCACGACTGACAGCCAGGCTTCTCTCAGCCAAGAGGAGCCATCAATCGACGACAGGTATGGCACATGCCAAGTGTGTGACAAGGTGTGGAGACTCAAGCGTAACGGAGATGTGCGCAAGCATGCTCACAACGGAACCGATTGTCCGGGTATGTGGCGCCCTCCCAAAGAGGGTATCAATCAAGGCCCCACTCCAGCAGTCAGGGAAAACACCTCTAACAGCTTCATTTCGACTGAGAATCTACTAGAAGCCATCAAAGCAACATCGGTTGGAACCCTGCAGCACATCCCCAAAGCTGCCCGGCCCCAGGCAGCAGCCAAACTATCCAGCCTCTTGAAAAAGGTCAATGACTCCCCCGGAACTATCCAAGCATGGCACAACCTTCTCCTGTTTGGAAACATATGCCTAGCTGTCCCTGCAAGGAGAGACAAATCACTAGCTTCCTCGGTCATTATGGCTATAAATAGTTTTCCTAGAGAGGACAACCAGGCACCCCTCCCCACCCGTGCTAAAAACACCCACCGCAGGAAAGGTATCAACAGCAGAACCGAGGCATCCAAAATCAGAGCAACAGTCAGCAAGAAAATAGAAGAAGGCAACACAATAGGGGCGATCAGAGTCATCACCAGTGAAGACACAGTTGCCACCAGAGATGCCGATACAGCACAAGCCCTGAGGGAAAAACACCCACCCAGAGCTCCTCGTGACGACAGTGTTCCCCTAGTCGGTGTCACCAGAGCAGAACCCCTGTATGTGCTCGAATCCATGGTGCACAAAGCAGCTTTATCCTTCCCACCAGGATCAGCAGGTGGGTTCACAGGACTACGACCCAACCACATCAAACAAATGCTCAACCCTGCACTGGGAGACATTGCACAGGGCCTCCTGGTGGAACTAACTAGATTCGCCAACACATGTCTAGCTGGCAACATACCAGAGACCATACGGCCTCTCTTTTTTGGCGCTACCCTCTGTGCCCTGAGGAAAAAAGATGGAGGAATCAGACCGATAGCTGTCGGCAATTCACTCCGGCGTCTCGTCGCTAAGGCTGCTGCTAGAGCAGTTAGTCAGGCAGCAGCCGACATGCTGAAGCCAAAACAGCTTGGGTTTGGCATTCCCCAAGGGTGTGAGGCAGCGGCTCATGCAGCTAGAGCCTACATTGCCAACATTACGAATGAAAAAGCCCTGATAAAGCTGGACTTCAAAAATGCTTTCAATCTGGTTAGAAGGGATGCAGTACTCAGTGCAGTTCATCGCCTTTTTCCTTCCCTCTAACCGTTTGTAAACTCATGCTACAGCAAGAATCTAACTCTGTTATTCGGGGAACATGAAATTGAATCACAAGAAGGTGTTCAACAAGGTGACCCCCTTGCTCCTTTTCTGTTCTGCCTAGTTATCAAGGAAGTCACCGATAACCTGTCCAGTGAGCTCAACATTTGGTTTTTGGATGATGGTACTCTAGCCGGCTCCCCAGCCTCACTCTTGGACGACATAAGAATAATCCAGGAGCAAGGAGCAAGCCTAGGCCTCACCCTGAACCCTTCCAAGTGCGAAATAACCTCCACCAACCAGCACATAATAGAGCAAATAAAGGTTGTTTTGCCTGACATTCATACAACCAACCCTGAGGACAGCACACTCCTAGGTGCTCCTCTTGGAAGGAATGCCATCGACGGGGTCCTTGGTAAGAAGATCACTGACCTGAAGAGGATGAACGAGAGGATTGAAGACATCGATGCTCATGATGCACTTTACCTCATCACCAGATGCTTGTCCCTTCCCAGGCTGACCTACTTTCTAAGATGTTCGCCATCTTTCAACAATATTAAATTAGAAGAGTATGACAGCTTGCTGAAATCAACACTAGAAAAAGCCCTCAATCTTTCCCTCAGCGACTCACAGTGGAAACAGGCCTCCCTTCCTGTCAGACTCGGGGGCCTTGGCGTGCGCACAGCAACACAAATTGCTGTACCAGCATTCCTGTCCTCTTCAGTGGGGTCTGACAACCTGGTGAAGGAAATCCTACCTGAGCACCTAGTTCAACAGGCAGGGGTGCATGATCCCAGCTTCACAGACTGCACAACCAAATGGGTCTCTCTCGCAGGACCAGCACCCCAACCACCGCCTTCTGAAGCCCATAAGCAATCCAGCTGGGATCGCCCCATTGCCGACCAAGAAGCTGCAACTTTGCTAGAAGCTGCGACGACACCACATGACACTGCCCGACTTAGAGCTGTAGCAGCTCCCCATGCAGGTGATTTCCTATTAGCAACCCCAATGTCAGCAACCGGCACCCGTCTCACACCGCAGGCCCTCCGAATTGCCGTGGCTCTCCGCCTAGCTGCCCCAATCCACACCGAATACAGGTGTATTTGCGGCGAGTCAGAGGCCGACAGATATGGACGGCATGGCCTTCTTTGCCAAAGGACCGGAGGATGGCATGCAAGACACGGCGAGGTTAATGACATTATTAAGAGAAGCCTTACCACAGCCGGTTGTCCAGCAGAGAGAGAGCCCCGTTACCTAATGTCCCGCAACTCTGATGAGCCTGTCGGTCGCCCAGACGGAATTACGGTGAACCCCTGGAAGAATGGTAGACAGTTGGTGTGGGACTACACTTGCGTTTCAACTTTAGCCAATACCTATGTTGACTTCAGTGCTACACAAGCAGGAGGAGCTGCCAATCACCGGGAAGCGGCCAAGTCACGTAAATACAGAGACCTTGAGCACCACTACAATTTTGTCCCCATTGCCTCAGAGACGCTTGGTGCCTGGGGTAAAAGTGCTGCTAGCTTTTTAAAGGAGTTGGGGTCTAAGCTAATCGAAACAACTAGAGACCCCAGAGCTGCCAGTTTTCTTTTTCAGCGCCTTAGTGTGGCAATCCAGAGAGGAAATGCTCACTGCATCCATGGTTCCTGCCCGCCATCTGAGGAGCTGGAGGAGCTATTCAACTTGTGACAAGCAGCCTTGTACCCTGTATGTAATCAATATTGTAACTTTTTTTGTGTAATGACATTTTCAAATAAAGTTAGATAAATATACACACTTAACAAAAGAATAGGGGTGGTAGGAGAAGAAAATATCAAAGTGTTCAGTGAGGATCCACAAGGTCTTCTCTGAGTACTCTTTATTTTCTTCTCCGAGGCTATGGGTCCCTACATTTGCACCAGAGGTGGTACCCCTATACATATATTAAATTGTATATAATGTTCTCACTTATATTTTTAGTGATATAGCCGAATATATCCATGATGCAGTCTATTCCAAAATTATATCTTGTCCTTTGTCAGGCCTCAGCACCACGTGTGTCGTGTAATATCTCGCCTGCGCACCCGCTACTACCACTGAGCTAACCGTGTAATCTCCGCTCTTTCTATGGTAATAACAGATGCTATCGATCATGTAAGATGTTAACACTCGGGCCGTCATACGAAGACGTAAACCAGTAAACAGAAGAGAGAGAGAGAGAGAGCGAGAGAGGAAGAGTGAGGCAGAGCGAGAGCGAGAGAGAGAGGAAGAGTGAGGCAGAGCGAGAACGAGAGCAAGGGAGGGAGAACGAGAGCGAGTGAGGGCGAGGGAGAGTGAGACACTAGTGAGAGAGAGTGAGACAGAAAGATAGAGATAATCGTAGTCACAGCCTATCGTATGAGTTACCGAGTGACGCTGCCACCACCCTGAGTTACCGGACAGGGGACCGGAGTGAGAGTCGTAGGTCTTGCAGATGGAATAACCTACCATGACAGGTGTAGGGGACAATTGAACAGTACAAGGATCCTGGCCTGACACTCGAATAATCCTGACCACTTGGGAACTATAGAGTACACAAGAATAAGGCGGGACACACCCAATACTAACACCTCAACACGGAAGACGAACGGGGGGAGGAGTACGGGATAATTAAGAACACTAGGTCAATGGGGCAAAGGGGACGGTAGGCCCAATATCACTAAGACAAGGAACCATTAATACACATTTTATAACACTTAATATATGACTTTATTGAATTAATTAAATAAGACACTCCCTAACTATATTCCCTACTAGAGGCCAAGGGTACTGAATGAGGTGCTTTAGTACAAGAGAGCCGTACTTACTCGTATGTTGTTCCACAGTTTTCCTGGGAAGATGATGTTCCTTCCCCGAGTCCACACACACACCTTCCTACTGGGCTGCGCCCACTCTACTGACTGTCCCATGATCTGCTGCTCCTCAGCTGAACATGAGGGTTTTGCCTTTGATGTTTAGGGGGTTAATCCCTGAAGATTATCATGACGGCATCAACTCTGACCTCTTTGTGATTCGATGACCGTTGACCTGACTCTATGGCTAACTTGTACAGAGGTGTAACTTTTACATTGTCTGCCGCCGCCTGTCTGGCGCCTGTGGGTTGTTCATCCTCCACGTGGCCTGTTCATGCTGTTATGATGTTCATGTTCTATATACTGCTCTCTTGTTACAGTCGCAGCTGACAATAGGTCATGCTGAGACTGACACCTCATTAAATTATTGTAACCCCTTGGATTACAAAGACAAATAAGGAAAGCAATCACGGAACAAACCTATTTAAATGTGTTGGGTTTTCGACAGTTCGATCCCAACATATAAAATGGCCGCCATTAGGCCCATAAAAGGGCCGCCTAGTAGGACATAAATTGGCCCTTTAGAAGCCCATAAAGGGACTACCTAGAGGCACATAAAATGGTCGCCTAGAAGCCCCTAAAATGTCTGCCTAGAGGCCCATAAAGGGCCGCCTGAAGGCATATAAAATGGCCGATAAGAGGCCCACAAAATGGCAGCCTAGAGGCCCAAAAAAAGGGCCGCCTAGAAGCACATAAAGGGCCACCTAGAGGTACATAAATGGCCACTAAGATGTACAAAAAGGTCAACCTAGAGGTACATATAGGGGCCGCCTAGAGGTACATAAGAGGCCGCCTAGAGGCACATAAAGGGCTGTCTAGAGGCACATAAATGGCCACCTAGAGGTACATAAAGAGGCCGCCAAGGGGCACCTAAAGGACCGCCTAGAGGCAAATAAAACCCGCTTAGAGGTACATAAAAGGCCGCCTAGAGGCACATAAAGGGCCGCTAAGAGGCACATAAATAGCCACCTAGAGGCACATAAAAGGCTGCCTAGAGGTACATAAAGGGCCGCCTAGAGGTACATAAAGGGGCTGCCAAGAGGCACATAAATGGCCACCTAGAGGCACATAAAGGGTCGCGTAGAGGTACATAAAGGTGCCGTCTAGAGGTACATAAAGGGCAGCCTAGAGGCCACATAAAGGGCCGACTAGAGGTACATAAAGGGCCGCCAAGAGGCACACAAAGGACCGCCTAGAGGTACATAAGCAGGAGGAGCAGCACACTGCCTCTAGGCGGCCGTTTTATGTGCCTCTAGTTGGCCCTTTTATGTGCCTCTAGGTGGCCCTTTATGTACCTCTAGGTGGCCCTCTATGTAACACACTTCGTAGCAATCTAGTTCACACTGCTCCTCCTGCTTCTAATGCTGCTGGTGTCTACTCCATTTCCTGTTCGTCTTGTCCTCTCCAATACTTTGGCGAAACTGGCCGTACACTGAATGACAGACTTAAAGAACACAAGAGAAGTGTTAAGTCTGCAGACACTAACAATGCTCTCTGCTGCCATGTGAGGGATTCTAATCATCCCATTGATTGGTCTTCCTCCAAAATAATCTTTCCTGCCTCTACTCTACACAGACGCCGTCTTGTAGAATCGGCTCTTATACACAATGTACCCAACATGAACTTGAGTCCTGGCTTTGTTGCTGTGGACTCTTCCCTTTCACAGTATATACTCAAATGCTCTAATCTTTCTAACACACGTGACTTAACATAAGCTTACCCCTTCCTTTTATCTTTCTTTCTCTTTCCTTTTCTTTCTCTCTTCTCCCCTTTTTTCTGTTCATTGTCTTCTCCTACGCTCCCTTGCTATCCACTTCTTATACCTTTTACTATCTCCTTCGGTGGTTATAATAGGAGCTGCCTCGTATGGGCCAATAGGCCTTCTGCAGTTCTCATTATTACTACTATTCCCTACACCTTACTTTCCTTCTCAGCTCTCTCTTGCCTATTTATTGCCTGTCTCTACCTCCTCATCACCACCACTTGGTCCGGGAGACATCTCCCGTCACGCAGGGTGCAGTCGCGCCTCCACAGATCTCCAGTATCAGCTCTTGATACTGGTGATGGCTCAAAAGGGCCACCACTTACGGGCTATTCATGCCCGTGCCACCTTTTGGGTGGCTTAATCTTCATCAATCAAATCAATCCTCATCAGCCCTCTTCTCTTCAACTGTTTAATGGAAAGAATAATGAGGTTGAACCTTCCACATCACTGCAGGCTGCTAAACTACGCGGACGACCTTGTCATCATCATAAAAGGAAGGGATGCGGCGCGCCTTGCACCCAAATGCTTAGACTGCATCAGTAAAGAGGCAAAACAGATTGGGATCAAACTCAACCCCTCAAAGTCAAAGGCCATGCCCATAAAAATAGCGAAGCCCAACATCCAGCTCACAGTACAGGGTCAACCAATTGAATAGGTCGACACCTATCAGTATCTAGGAATCATCCTGGACACACATATGAATTTTAATGCTGAGGTCACTTACTTGAGAGAGCGAACTGCAGCCCGGACGGCAATCCTCAGGTCGCTAACCTCCCTTTCTGGAGGAGCCAATCTGCAAGTCCTACGCACATACTATGTACAAGCAGTCAGTTCAGTGATCGATTATGCCGCACCTGCACTCACAAATCTATCACACCAACAGTGGAAAAAGCTTGAAGTTGCCCAAAACAATGCTATGAGAGCCGCACTGGGAGCCCCCATGTGGACCAGGCTTGAAACTCTTAGACTGGAGACGGGTTTGCCCTCTCTACAAGAAAGAATATCACAAAGGACAGCTACAATTGTCAGTAAGATAATTATTTCTTCTGATCCAATCCCAGTACGGCAGGCCTTGGTGGTTGGACTGGGCCAAACCAATGGAAACTCTTGGGTTGCAAAAGCAGGAAAAGTCCTAAACAGACTACATTTAAAAAAACATGATTCTTGATAGAGAGGGTGATCATCCACACCCAAATTACACTCCTTCCGCGCCGTGGGAAGAGCCTACTTTCAAAATAGTAATAGAAAGACTCCCAATGAAAAAGGCTGCCTATGATCCGACAATCCTAAGGCGCATAATAGAAGAGCAAATGTATAGCATAGCAGTAGCAGAAGCCACCCACATCTTCACAGACGGATTGGTGGACACAGAATATGAGAGTGCTGGCGCTGTTCTTTGCACGGCCAGCGTACAGGCATACTGGAGACTGGGAGGACTAGTATCATCAACCCAAACTGAGCTGTTTGCCATACAATAGGCATTCGCATATGTGATTGCACAAAACACTCAAAATGCAATCATACACACAGACTCAAAAGCTGCACTTCAAATACTAGGACAAAAACAGTGGAAAGATAATGTGGAAATAATTACCACCATTTTGTATCTTGGAGCAGTCGCTAAAGGCAAAGGACTCAACATAACTTTATATTGGATCCCATCCCATATTGGAATCCCATTAAATGAAAAAGCTGATGAAATTGCTAAATTGGCAACTCGTCATCCAGAGATACATAAAACAATTCAACCCAGCCTAGAGAACATAAAAAACATCATCACCAAAAAACTCTCACATCTCAACAAAGCCGACCTGCACCAGAGAATAGCTGAAGGTTCGCCATCTGCAACATGGTATCTTCAGGCAACCAAATTAGAAAAGTTAAATATCCCAAAAGGAATCCACAGGGAAATAGCAGTTAGGTTATATAGACTACGTCTAGGTTACAGATGCAACTGGGAGATTGGTGAACCCCGACAGAGAGAGTGCATCTTCGGCCAAACTGTCACAGAAAAGCCATTACTTCACTATTATCTGGAATGTGATGTAACCAATGACCTTAGAAGAGCTTTAAGAGTTCCTGAATCATGCAGTGGCCACCCTGAAGCCATCAACACAGTAACTCTCCTGGTCAACAAAGGTGTTCAGCAGCTGGACTCCCTCATAAAGACTGTGAAGCAGTATCCTCCCCCGCGATAACAGCTTGATGGTTAAATGCAAACTCAGAATACTGGGAAAAAAATTGTACCACTTATGGGCTATTCATGCCTGTGCCACCTCTTGGGTGGCTTAATCTTCATCAATAAATCAATCTCCTCATCACAATCGACTTGAGAATGGTCCAGGACGGACCGAAACGTCGTCGTCACTTCAACTTCCAGTGTGTGGTCTGGTCAATGTACATAAAGGGCCGCCTAGAGACACATAAAGGGCCACCTAAAGGTACATAAAGGGGCCGCCTAGAGGCACATAAAGAGGCCGGCTAGAGGCACACAAAGGGCTGCCTAGAGGCACATAAAGGGGCCGCCTAGAGGTACATAAAGGGGCAGCCCAGAGGCACATAAAGGGCCGCTCAGAGGCACATAAAAAGCCGCCTAGAGGTACATAAAGGGCCACCTAGAGGTACATAAATGGCCGTCTAGAGGTACATAAAGGGCCACCTAGAGGTATATAAAGGGCCGCCTCGAGGCACATAAAGGGCCGCCAAAAGGTACTTAAAGGGCCACCTAGAGGAACATAAAGGGCCGCCTAGAGGTACATAAAGGGGCCGTCTAGAGGCACATAAAGGGGTCGCCCAGAAGCACATTAAGGGCCACCTAGAGGCACATAAAGGGCCGCCAGGAGACACATAAAGGGCCACCTAGAGGTACATAAAGGGCCACCTAGAGGCACATAAAGGTCCACCTAGAGGTACATAAAGAGCCACCTAGAGGCCCATAAAAAGGCTGCCTAGAGGTACACAAAGGGCTGATAAGAGGCACATAAAGAGCCGCCAAGAGTCACATAAAGGGCCACCCAGAGGTACATAAAGGGTCGCCTAGAGGCACATAAAGGGCTGCCTAGAGGCACATAAAGGGTCGCCTACAGGCACATAAAGTGGGCCGGATAGAGGCACATAAAGAGGCCGCCTAGAGGCACATAAAGGGGCCGCCTAGAGGCACATAAAGGGCCGCCTAGAGGCACATAAAGGGGCCGCCTAGAGGCACACAAAGGAGCCGCCTAGAGGCACATAAAGAACAACATAGAGGCGCATAAAGAGGGCCGCCTAGAGGAACATAAAAAGGGCCGCCTAGAGGCACATAAAGGCCCGCCTAGAGGCACATAAAGGGGCCGCCTAGAGGCACACAAAGGAGCCGCCTAGAGGCACATAAAGGGCCGCCAAGAGGCACATAAAGGGGCCGCCTTGAGGTACATAAAGGGGCCGCCTAGAGGCACATAAATTGGGCCACCTAGAGGCACATAAACGGGCCCGCCTAGAGGTACATAAAGGGGCCGCCTAGAGGCACATAAAGAACAACATAGAGGCGCATAAAGAGGGCCGCCTAGAGGCACATAAAAAGGGCCGCTTAGAGGCACATAAATGGGCCGCCTAGAGGCACATAAAGGGGCCGCCTAGAGGCACATAAAGGGGCCGCCTAGAGGCACATAGAGGGCCACCTAGAGGCACATAAAGAGGCCGCCTAGAAGCACATAAAGGGCCACCTAGAGGCACATAAAGGGGGCCGCCTAGAGGCACATAAATGGCCGCCTAGAGGCACATAAAGGGGGTCGCCTAGAGGCACATAAAGGAGGCCACCTAGAGGTACATAGAAAGCCGCATAGAGGTACTTAAAGGAGTCGCTTAGAGGTACATAAGCGGCCGTCTAGAGGCAGATAAACGGGCCCGCCTAGAGGTACATAAAGAACAACATAGAAGCGCATAAAGAGGGCCGCCTAGAGGCACATAAAAAGGGCCGCCTAGAGGCACATAAATGGGCCGCCTAGAGGCACATAAAAAGGCCGCCTAGAGGCACATAAAGAACAACATAGAGGCGCATAAAGAGGGCCGCCTAGAGGCAAATAAAAAGGGCCGCCTAGAGGCACATAAATGGGCCGCCTAGAGGCACATAAAGAGGCCGCCTAGAGGCGCATAAAGGGGCCGCCTAGAGGCACATAAAGGGGCCGCCTAGAGGTGCATAAAGGTCCGCCTAGAGGCACATAAAGAGGCCGCCTAGAGGCGCATAAAGAGGCCGCCTAGAAGCACATAAAGGGCCACCTAGAGGCACATAAAGGGGGCCGCCTAGAGGCACATAAATGGCCGCCTAGAGGCACATAAAGGGGGTCGCCTAGAGGCACATAAAGGGGGCCACCTAGAGGTACATAGAAAGCCGCATAGAGGTACATAAAGGGCCACCTAGAGGCACATAAAGGTCCACCTAGAGGTACGTAAAAAGCCACCTAGAGGCCCATAACGGGGCCGACTAAAGGCACATAAAGGGGCCGCCTACAGGCACATACAAAGGCTTCTTAGAGGTCCATAATAGGTCGCCTAAAGGTACATAAAGGGGCATCCTAGAGGCACATAAAGGGCCGCCTACAGGCACGTAAAGGGGCCGCTTAGAGGCACATAAAGGTCCGCCTAGAGGTGCATAGAGGGCCGCGTATCGGAACATAAAGGGTCCCCTGGAAGTATATAAAGGGACCTCCTAAATGCACATAAAGGGCTGCCTAGAGGTACATAAAGGGGGCCGCCTAGAGGCACATACAGGGCCGCCTAGAGGCACATATAGGGCCGCCTAGAGGCACATAAACGGTCCGCCTAGAGATGCATAAAGTGGCCGCCTAGAGGTACATAAAGGGCCGCCTAGAGGAACATAAAGGGCAGCCTTGAGGTACATAAAGGGGGCCTTTTACACCATATTTAGAGCCCTAAAGAGGTGGTAATTCTGGGGTTTTAACCCCCAGATATTCCCCCCTCTCCAGGCAGCTGGAGACAGTGACAGATCACTCACCTCTTCTATCAAGCCCTGTTATATGGGAGAACACGGTGTCCATGCATAATGTACTGACTTGCCTTAAACCACAAGTTTTGAAGTATAAAACTTGAGAGACACACCCACCAGGAGACTAGATCCCTGCCCATCAAGATGGCAGGTATGTACTTGAATCCACTATACCATACTCACACCCCTAAAGAGGTGGGAATTCCTGGGTATTAACCCACACATATACCCCATCTCCAGGCAACTAAAGACAGTGAGGGATCACTCACGTTTTCCATCAAGCCCTGTTATATAGGAGAACACGTTGTTCATGCTTAATGTACTGGCATGATTTATACCAAAAGTTTTGAGGTATAGAACTTTAGATACACACACCCACCAGGAGACTTGAACCCTGGCCTAGAAACACATAAAGGGCCGCCTAGAGGCACATAAAGGGCCACCTAGAGGCACATAAAGCGGCAGCCTAGAGGCATATAAAGGGGGCCTCCTAGAAGCACATAAAGGACCACCTAGAGGCATATAAAGGGGCCGCCTAGAGGCATATAAAGGAGGCCGCCTAGAAGTACATAATGGGCCGCCTAGAGGCACATAAAGGGACACATAAACGTACATAAATTGCCGTCTAGAGGCACATAAAGAGGGCGCCTTGAGGCACATAAAGGGCCGCGTAGAGGTATATAAAAGGTCGCCTAGAGGCATATAAAGGCCGCCTAGACGTGCATAAGGGGCCGCCAAGGGGCACTTAGAGGGCCGCCTAGAGGCACATAAAACCCGCATAGAGGTACATAAAGGGCCGCCTTGAGGCACATAAAGGGGCCGCCTAGAGGTACAGAAAATGACCGCCTATAGGCCCCTAAAATGGCCGCCTAGAGGTACATAAAGGGCCGCCTAGAGGTGCATAAAGGACCGCCTAGTGGTACATAAAAGGGCCGCCTAGAGGTGCATAAAGGGCCGCCTAGTGGCACATAAAGGACTGCCTAGAGGCACATAAAGGGCCGCCTAGAGGTACATAAAGGGCCGCCTAGAGGTACATAAAGGGCCGCCTAGAGGCACATAAAGGGCCGCCTTGAGGTACATAAAGGGCCGCCTAGAGGTGAATTAGGGGCCGCCTAGAGGCACATAAAGGGACCGCTTAGAGGCAAATAAAGGGCCGCCTAGAGGTACATAAAGGGCCGCCTAGAGGTACATAAAGGGCCACCTAGAGGTACATAAAGGGCCGCCTAGAGGCACATAAAGGGGCCGTATAGAGGCACATAAAGAGGCCGCCTAGAGGCACATAAAGGGCCGCCTAGAGGCACATAAAGGGGCCGTCTAGAGGCACATAAAGAGGCCGCCTAGAGGTACATAAAGGGGCCGCTTAGAGGCACATAATGGGCCGCCTAGAGATACATAAAGGGCCGCCAAGAGGTACATAGAGGGCCGCCTAAACGCACATAAAGGGGCCCTCTAGAGGAGCATAAAGGGGCACATGGAGGTACATACAGGGCCGCCTAGAAGCATAAAAAGGGGCCGCCTAGAGGCACATAAAGGGCCGCCTAGAGGCACATAAAGGGACCTCCTAAATGCACATAAAAGGCTGCCTAGAGGTACATAAAGGGGCCGCCTAGAGGAACATACAGGGCCGCCTAGATGCACATAAAGGGCCGCCTAGAGGCACATAAAGGGCCGCCTAGATGCACATAAAGGGCCGCCTAGATGCACATAAAGGGCCGCCTAGAGGCACATAAAGGGCCGCCTAGATGCACATAAAGGGCCGCCTAGATGCACATAAAGGGCCGCCTAGAGGCACATAAAGGGCCGCCTAGAGGCACATAAAGGGCCGCCTAGAGGCACATAAAGGGCCGCCTAGATGCACATAAAGGGCCGCCTAGATGCACATAAAGGGCCGCCTAGATGCACATAAAGGGCCGCCTAAAGGTACATAAAGAAGCTGCCTAAAGGTACATAAAGGGGCCGCCTAGAGGCACATAAAAGGCCGCACAGAGGCACATAAAGGGCCGCCTAAAGGTACATAAAGAAGCTGCCTAGAGGTGCATAAAGGGCCGCCTAGATGCACATAAAGGCGTCGCCTGGAGGCACATAAAGGGCCGCCTAGAGGCACATAAATGGCCGCCTAGAAGCACATAAAGGGCCGCCTAGAGGCATATAAAGGGCAGCCAAGAGGCGCATGAAGGGGCCGCCTAGAAGCACATAAAGGGCCGCCTAGAGGCACATAAAGGGCCACCTGGAGGCACATAAAGGGCCACCTTGAGGTACATAAAAGGCCGCCTAGAGGTGCATAAAGGGGCCGCCTTGAAGCACATAAAGGGGCCGCCAAGAGGTACATAAAGTGCCGCCTTGAGGCATATAAAGGGGCCGCCTAGAGGCACATAAAGGGGCGGCCAGAGGTACATAAAGAGGCCGTCTACAGGCACATAAAGGGCTGCCTAGAGGTAAATAAAAGGGCCACCAAGAGGCTCATATAAGGGCCGCTTAGAGGCACATAAAGGGGCCGCCTAGAGGCACATAAAATGGCCGCCTAGAGTTACATAAAGAGGCCGCCTTGAATCGCATAAAGGGCCGCCTACAAGAACATAAAGGGACCGCCGAGAGGTATATAAAGGGCCGCCTAGAGGCCCATAAAGGGTTTCCTAAAGGTCCATAATGGGTCGTCTAGAGGTACCTAAAGGGGCATCCTAGAGGCACGTAAAGGGGCCGCCTAGATGCACATAAAGGTCCACCTAGAGGCACATAAAGAGCTTCTAAAAGGTCCATAATTTGTCGCCTAGAGGTACCTAAAGGGGCCTACTAGAGGCACATAAAGGGACCGCCTAGAGGTGCAAAAAAGGGGCCGCCTAGAGGCATATAAAAGGGCCGCCTAGAGGTACATAAAGGGGCCGCCTAGAGGCACATAAAGGGCCACCTAGAGGTACATAAAGGGCCGCCTAGAGGTACATAAAGGGCCTCCTAGAGGGACATGAAACCCGCACAGAGGTACATAAAGGGCCGCCTAGAGGCACATAAGGGGCCGCCTAGAGGTACATAAAGGGCCACCTAGAGGTACATAAAGGGCCACCTAGAGGCACATAAAGGGCCGCCTGAATGTACATAGAGGGGCCACCTAGAGGCACATAAAGGCGCCGCCTAGAGGCGTATATGGTGGCTACCTAGCAGTAAATAGGTACTTGGGAGTTAGACGACTGTTGCTGGCTGCTGCCTGGGTGTGTGTGTGTGGGGGGGGGGAGTTAGTTAGGTAGTAACAGTTGAGTGATTGACAGTTGAGAGGCGGGCGGAAAGAGCAGAGCTCAACCCCCACAAGCACGACTAGGTCAATACAGAGAAAGAGGAAGACACATAAGTAAACACGCAGAGAGAGAGACAGACACAGATACTGATCTGGGGTATCTCACATAGTACTATATAACAACATAAGAATAACATGAACTGCATAGCACCCATTCTTCCTTACCACACCGCTCCCATTTATATTCTCCCAAACTCATTCACGTGTGTCTAACCTACGCTTGAAACAATCCGCCGATCCCACACCTATTGTCTTACCTGATAATTTGTACATAAATCAACAACCGTTTCCATACGAACATTGACACAGGTCTTTCATGAATATAAACTTGTCCAATTTATATCCAATGTTACCTTTATTTTTTGTATTTAAAACCTTACTTATATCCTATCTATCTATTTATATATTTCAATAATCTCGCCCCTTATTCGTCGACTTTATAGAGAATGTGAATTTAGTTTTTCTTAATCTCTCTTCATAAAGGAGGTTTCTAATTCCTGTTATTGATTGTTATTATTCTCTGAACAAGACCAAGTGAACTTATGTTCATTCTGTAATACAGAGACCAACAATGAACAGTATAATCCAACTGGGGCTCAACAAGGGCAGGAGCAAGGTGAACAATTCTATTAGATATATTGGTGCTACAACATCTAGAAATATATCCCAGAATACTCTTACCTTTATTCAATATATTTATGTACTAAACTGAAACTTCCAGTCTTTCAAGTAACTTGAATAACCTGTCTTCCTTCTGAACTAGCAACAGTCTTCCTTCTGAACTAGCAACAGTCTTCCTTCTGAACTAGCACCAGTCTTCCTTCTGAACTAGCAACAGTCTTCCTTCTGAACTAGCAACAATCTTCCTTCTGAACTAGCAACAGTTTTCCATCTGAACTAGCAACAGTCTTTCTTCTGAACTAGCAACAGTCTTCCTTCCGAACTAGCAACAGTCTTCCTTCTGAACTAGCAACAGTCTTCCTTCTGAACTAGCAACAGTCTTCCTTCTGAACTAGCAACAGTCTTCCTTGTGAACCAGCAACAGTGTTCCTTGTGAACCAGCAACAGTGTTCCTTGTGAACCAGCAACAGTGTTCCTTGTGAACCAGCAACAGTGTTCCTTGTGAACTAGCAACAGTGTTCCTTGTGAACCAGCAACAGTGTTCCTTGTGAACCAGCAACAGTGTTCCTTGTGAACCAGCAACAGTGTTCCTTGTGAACCAGCAACAGTGTTCTTTGTGAACCAGCAACAGCGTTCCTTGTGAACCAGCAACAGTGTTCCTTGTGAACCAGCAACAGTGTTCCTTGTGAACCAGCAACAGTGTTCCTTGTGAACCAGCAACAGCGTTCCTTGTGAACCAACAACAGTGTTCCTTGTGAACCAACAACAGTGTTCCTTGTGAACCAGCAACAGTGTTCCTTGTGAACCAGCAACACAGTTCAGGAGAGAACAGCCCGCCACAGTCACACAGTCAGCCCCACAACATTAGGGTTCCGGCCTCCGGACAAATACTTGGTAAACAACAATTTGAAAGCAGTTATTACGGACTGATCACAGGAATATTAACATATATTTTCTTCCCATCATCCCGAGCCCGCAGCTGCGAGAACATGTGACTTTTACAGTTGTCAAAAGACAGAGGAAGATGGAGACAGAGGCAGGTAGGGAGAGATGTGAAGAGGGAGGGAGAGCGAGGAGACGGAGAGGGAGGGAAGGCGAGAGGGAGGGAAGGAGAGAAAGAGAGAGAGAGAGAGAGAGAGAGAGAGAGAGAGAGAGAGAGAGAGAGAGAGAGAGAGAGAGAGAGAGAGAGAGAGAGAGAGAGAGAGAGAGAGAGAGAGAGAGAGAGAGAGAGAAAGAGAGAGAGAGAGAGAGACGGAGAGAGAGAGAGAGAGAGAGAGAGAGAGAGAGAGAGAGGGAGAGAGAGAGAGAGAGAGAGAGAGAGAGAGAGAGAGAGAGAGAGAGAGAGAGAGAGAGAAAGAGAGCGAGAGAGAGAGAGAGAGAGAGAGAGAGAGAGAGAGAGAGAGAGAGAGAGAGAGAGAGAGAGAGAGACCCGGGCTCCACTTGGTGTCCCTAGTAGTAAATTATAAAAATATTTCGACTAAATTGCCGCCAATAACAGAAACAATGACGATAGATATAATTATGTGAGTCATTTAACACTATTTTCCTCCCCAACTTCACTACAACACTGTCCACACACCTGCCAGTCCACCATATAGCAGGGAAAGTTACACTTAACACTATCTTCACCGATAACTTCACTACAACACTGTCCACACACCTGCCAGTCTACCATACAGCAGGGAAAGTTACACTTAACACTATCTTCACTGATAACTTCACTACAACACTGTCCACACACCTGCCAGTCCACCATACAGCAGGGAGTCAACACACTGTACGTGTTCGTGTCTCCAAGAAAGTACCAATAAATCACCTAAAGTTCTGCATTAACACAACCCATTGTACTTTCTCGTATACAAATAAATCTTCTGACCGTTCTCACGATTCTTCACGTTGTTGTTGTTGTTGTTATAGATTCAACTACTTGGAACTCAAAGTTCCAAGTAGCACGGGCCATGGCGAGCCCGTACCATTTTTCACTCGTAAAAATATTCAATTGTTTTGTTGATACGTTTACGGCGACCAGCCAGGATATGACGCCTCAAAACTCCACATACCAGTGATGGCACCATCACACGGCCTTGTATACTCACACTCGGCCTTGTGTACTTATCACAAGGAGTTATTATTATTATTATTTCACCAGGGAATATTACCCTTATTTACCATGACGTGTAATATCAAACTGAAGAGAATGTACACACAGGGCCAGAGTATATTAGTGTAAGTATGAGTACACACGCCCGCTGGCTGGGAGGTCCGGGGGAACACCACCTCTACTGACACACACTCCCTCCGTGGGGCCCCTGCTTGGCCCCGCGCCAAGAGTTATTTGTGCTTGTGGGGCCCCTGCCTAGCGCGCCTCCAGTGTGCATGCGTCACCTCCCGTCTCGTCTCAGCAGGTTGTGCTTGTGGGGGTTGAGCTTCGGCTCTTTGGTCCCGCCTCTCAAGTGTCAATCTACTGGTGTACAGATTCTTAATTCTTCGGCTCTATCAAATCTACATTTGAAACTGTGCATGGAGTCAGCCTCCACCACATCACTGTCTAATGCATTCCATCTGTTAACTACTCTGACACTGAAAAAAACAATTTCTAATGTCTCTGTGGCTTATTTGGGTATTAAGTTTCTACATGTGTCCCCTTGTTCATATTTCTCACGTGCTAAATAGTTGGTCGTTGTCGACCCTGTCAATTCCAGAGAATTTTGTAGGTGGGGATCATGTCTTCCCTTACTCTTCTCTCATCCAGGGATGTGAGGTGTTGATCCTGTAGCCTTTCCTTGTAGCTGATATCTCAGTTCTTGGACTAGTCTGGTAACATACCTCTGTATCTTCTTTAACTTTGTCTTGTTTGAGTAGGTATGAACTCAGTGCTGGAGCTGTATGTCCACTACATGTACATACTCCACTACATGTACATACTCCACTACGTGTCCACTACATGTACATACTCCACTACATGTCCACTACATGTACATACTCCACTACATGTCCACTACATGTACATACTCCACTACATGTCCACTACATGTACATACTCCACTACATGTACCTACTCCACTACATGTACCTACTCCACTACATGTACATACTCCACTACATGTGCCTACTCCACTACATGTACATACTCCACTACATGTCCACTACATGTACATACTCCACTACATGTCCACTACATGTACATACTCCACTACATGTCCACTACATGTACATACTCCACTACATGTCCACTACATGTACATACTCCACTACATGTCCACTACATGTACATACTCCACTACATGTACACTACATGTACATACTCCACTACATGTACACTACATGTACATACTCCACTACATGTCCACTACATGTACATACTCCACTACATGTCCACTACATGTACATACTCCACTACATGTACATACTCCACTACATGTCCACTACATGTACATACTCCACTACATGTCCACTACATGTACATACTCCACTACATGTCCACTACATGTACATACTCCACTACATGTACACTACATGTACATACTCCACTACATGTCCACTACATGTACATACTCCACTACATGTCCACTACATGTACATACTCCACTACATGTCCACTACATGTGCATACTCCACTACATGTCCACTACATGTACATACTCCACTACATGTCCACTACATGTACATACTCCACTGCATGTCCACTACATGTACATACTCCACTGCATGTCCACTACATGTACATACTCCACTACATGTCCACTACATGTACATACTCCACTACATGTCCACTACATGTACATACTCCACTACATGTACATACTCCACTACATGTCCACAACATGTACATACTCAACTACATGTCCACTACATGTACATACTCCACTACATGTACATACTCCACTACATGTCCACTACATGTACGGGCAACATAAATCATCCACTAGACAGTGTGACATTGTAATTGCCAGAATTAGGCTGAGATATCTATATCTATGGCAGGTGGCTGCAGGTAATGAATCCCCCAATGGTGAACATTCCAACTGTAAACTGTGAACAAGAGCTGGGACATACTCTCCAACACTATATCTGTGATTGTCATGTTATCAATAATTTCAGACCAAATGGTATGAGGTACTTTGAGCTCTGTAACTACTTCATACACTCAGGAATATTGGAAGATATTCATGTGCTCTACCCAGAGTGTACTAGTGCAGGCTAATTGATCAGCCTCGCATATGATGTTGTCTCCTGATTCATGTATGACTGTTATGATCTCAGCCTACAGGAGAAACGAGTCTCCCCCTTGAGAGTTATTCAGCAAGCCTGACCTGATTAGAAGGTCTAGCAAATATTGAGGTGATAACACATATGTAAAATAGTTGCTTGGATATAAATAACAATTTAAGATTATGGGCAGTGAAGAAGAAAACAGATAAATGACTGGCTAGGAGATGTGGACATTTTGCTGGAGGCGTGAGGCTCGCTTCCGGAGGACTTTGACCTCACTTGAGTGCCTGACATCGCAGGGGAAAGCCGCGCTCCGTTGAGCTCCCGTCAGAAGGGAACCCCTAGTGATATATCTCGAAGAGAAGAGAAGTGTGCAGACGTACCAGCTGTGGAATCGAGCTGGGAACGTTGTGGTCTCAAGTCCTGGTCGACGAAGTGTTTATTAAACCGCCCAGAGGCATTATTGTGGGCCGTGGCAGCACCCTGACCAAGCTTCGTCAGAGGGAGGAGCGCCTTCGACTAGACAATCTGTGGTAAGCACGATATAAGCCAGTTCATAGTGATTGCTTGTAGTTGGTCATGTGCCCAGCGACAGTAGCAATGTTTATTGATAAGTTAGACATGTTTTGGTGAGGCAGAAAGCCTAAAATAAGAGAGTGGAGAGGGAGGAACACGGAGCGACGTCCGTCCCCTCTGAGCGCTGGCAGGCAACTGAGGGAGGCCGGCTCCTGACGGCTCCTGACCCTCCCAGCGTGAGTGAGGACCGCCGCAGGGCGAGGTGGAGTATGGACCCGCCCAAAACGGGGGAGTCCACTCTCACAGTATGAAGAGGACAGATAGAGGTTTGAGGCAAACATATTGTGTGATTATTTTTGTTTATGTGTTAAAGGGGAAACATTTTATTGGAGTGTCGATGGGTTGCAGGTTTGTCTTTGGGGAAGAAGTTGCTGAGAACTTCGAAGCCAGCACAGATGAAGTAGTTGATGAGACTCCAAGGTAGTGGAGCAGAGGACCTCGAGCTGTGAGGAGAAGCAGTGAAGAGGAGTGTCACATGCTTCTGAAGAGGTGGTGAAGCACCATAGTTGCTCGAGAGAACTTCATGGTGTAGCAGCCCAGAGAGCTATGGAGGAACCTAGCAGAAGGGTGAAGCACCGTAGTTGCTCAAGGAAACTTCATGATAGCAGCCTGGAGGAGCTGCAGAGGATCCTGGTAGTTAAGCCCAGAAGAACCTGAAGATATCAGAGTAGTGAACTTCCAGAGGTGGAAGGGAAGTTCTGGTGGATTACTTGTAGGGAGTTGATAGTGTTTGGTTGTCATTAGCGTGCAAGGCGCAGTGAGAGGTGAGTGGTTGCTTGCATGCTTATGTCAAGGAGTTTTTTATACTGAAGTTTAGAATTACAGTCGTAGGCTGGATTACCTACAGATGTATGTGCTCTAGGACTGATAGAGTGATTGATTGATCATTGTTGTGTATGAAGGAACATTTATACTGATATATGTTATTGCATTCACATGCTGATTTTCTTTGTACACATTTATAGATACATATATATATATTCTCTTGCTGATGGTGCAACAGTGTATGTAGATTTGATCTACTTGAGGAGGTTGATAGTATCAGGTGGTGAACCAGGAGATAGGATACCACTTGATAAGCTGATGATAGAGTTCTGATGGTGTTGGAGTGCAACCTGATAGTAATATTATAGAGTATAGGATTCATTATTTATATATGTGTGTATGTATCGTGTATGTGCTTTGTCCAGTAAATGTATTCAAATTTGCTGGTATTTGACCTTGTCCTAGTGAGGCTTCCCATGAAATAGTACAGAAGAGAGAGAGAGAGAGAGAGAAAGAAAGAACCAAGAATCACTGCTGTGGACAGGGTAGAAGGTAATAATAAGTCAAAAGGGGATTGAGGAGATCATATCACCTAAGGAGAGAGTGGGGAGTCACAGCGGCTCGAGTGGGTGTGTGCACGTGACAACGAGGCTAAGTATTGAAGCCGCATCCCCTAAACGCGTGACGTTGAGCCCCTCTCCAAGAGCCAGAAGCGCCCAGGGTGATCTCCTGGTAAAGTATAAACACTCTACCGAGTTGTGGGTTGGGTTGTCCAGAGAGAAGGATCAATGACAACAACACCAACCAACCCACAATCTATAATAAATTGGGGGCCTGGCCGGGAGAGTGAACTGACACACCCACACCCTGTCCAAGAGTGGATTTGTACACCCTTGCTAAAATAGATAAACTGTTTGACTGCAGGTGTATACTCTCTCTCTTGGGAAGACTCATAGGACAAGATGGATAAGGTGCAAGCGTTTGTGGAGTCAGGCAAGCCTGAGGACTTAGAAGGTTGCACGAGAGATCAATTAAAACAAATAGCATAAAAATGTGGAATTAGGTTGAAAGCATCTTAAGTAGCTGGGATGAAGGATGAAATCCTGAGGCACTTGAGAGCCAGAAGTGAAGCGGCAGAGCAAGGAGCCCAAAAAGGAGCTGAAAGTGGAAAGGAGGACGATGGGCAGGATGAAGTGAGATCCCAGGGATCGAGTAGGAGCAGCAAGAGTAGCCGCAGTAGCAGGAGTAGCCGAAATAGGAGCTTGGAAAGATTCCAGTTATAGCTCCAGATGCATCGTGAGGAGAGACAGTTCCAGCTGGAAAAGATGAAATTAGAACTCCAGATGAAAAATGAAGTCGAGAGGGAAAAAGAGAAAACCAGACAGGAAATAGAAAAGAAAAAGCCCAGGTCGAAAAAAGAAAAAGCCCAGGTCGAAAAAGAAAAAGCCCAGGTCGAAAAAGAAAAAGAGAGAACAAAACAAATGCAGATAGAAGAGAATAGAACCTTGGCTGAGCAAAGGATTGAACATGGGTTGCCAGAGAGCACCACCCAGGAATTACACCCACCAGATGTTAGGGTTAGGGAGAAGGATATTCCATTGTTTGTGCCCGAATTGGCAGAGAGCTTCTTCGAGCATTTTGAAAAAGTAGCCAGCATCAAGGAGTGGCCACAGGAGGAATGGGCCCAACTGGTCCAGTTAAGATTGACCGGTGCAGCCAGGGAGGCATACACCCAATTGTCACTGGAAGAGTGCCAGGATTATGCCACAGTAAAGAGCAGCATACTGTGCTCGTTTCAGTTAACCCCAGAAGCTTATAGGAAACGCTTCAGAGAGATGATCAAAGTTGGAGCGTGTACGTTTGCTGAGACAGCAAGGGATCTGGAAAGACGATTCCAGAAGTGGATTAAGGCTGCTGGAGTTGGATCTTATGCTGACCTGAAGCAACTGATGGTCATGGAGAAGTTCTTGGAGATGATGCATCCCGAAACAAAGTTCAAGATCCAAGAAGCAGGGATAAAGGAGGTGAAAGATGCCGCAGATAGGGCGGATATGATTACTGAAGCGTACAAGAGCTTGAGGGAGAACAGAGTGAGAAGCGAGGTGAGACGCAGCAATGGCAGACCCAGTGGAGTCTGGGGAGGAAGAAATTATGAGAGACCCAGAGGAGTCTGGGGTGAGAAGAATTTTGATAAATGGACAGATAAACGTAAGTACCCTAAAACTCAGAAGAGTAGGTCGCGCACTTCATCTGAAACTGAGGATGGAGGAGCTAAACGAGAAACTGATCGTTATCCAGGAAATCAAGAGTCCAGTAAAGCCCCACAGAGTGCAGGTAGTGTACCTGGCCCGAGGAACTCTCATGCGAGTGGACAAAGTCAGAGCCACTCTGGTTCGTATAGGAGAGATTTTTCCCAGGTGAGGTGTTACAATTGTAACGGATTGGGTCACGTGATGCGAGATTGTAGGCAGGCCAAAAGAGTTGTGACCCTGGCCGTGTGTGACCCCCGAAGTAAATATACTAATGTGTTCCGAGACAAACCACAGAAGATGAACTTAGTGAACGAGAGGTATAGGCCGTTCATGAGCAAAGGTTGGATCAGTATAGGAGGCCAACCTGAGGTAGAAGTTGGTATCTTAAGGGGCCAACTGCCGAAAATCCGAAGAAAAATGGAATATTTACGAAAAATACTACAACGTTCTGGCAACACTGTGGTGCAAACCGTTTTATGTTATCTTGAAAAATAACGTAATTAGAGTCAAATTTCTCGCTGCAACTTTCGTGAATCTGGTCCTCGCGGCGTGGGTGCACCGCGGAGAATTGTATCTTACGTTGTAGAAGTCTAATATTTCATAATAGCGTTGAAAATAACATGTTATGCATAAAATGAATATAAACTCACTCATTGGCAACTGTCTCGTGTGAGAGAGGGTGGGGTATGTGGCTCAGCCCCTCAGTCACTGTGTGTGTCCCTTAGGGAGTGGATGTATCGCTGACGCGCTCTCACAATATCTCCCAGAACTCATGCTATTTTTGCTATTTGTACTGCAATATGACTTACCAAACGAACAAGAGAAAAGCATTGAAAGCTAGATGCATGCGAGCTCTCCATAGAAGGTACGAGCTGGCCGCAATGCGTAAATCACGCATTGTCACGAGTGAAGATCGTGACCTCGAGTATGAGTAACTTGTCGCGGCGCGCTACGCCACTCCAACTTTTACAACTAGATCTGCCTTCACAGCCTTTATTTATTATTCAATTTACATGAAACTTGCACATTATATGTAGAGTTTACGCCTCTAAAAACACATGTTTTTTTTCTTATCTACGTAGATTTATTGATTTTATAAATAATGATACACTTTATTTTGTTGCATACGTTTTTGGGAAACTTTTAAAAATCTGTATTATTGCACTAAATACATCTGGGATAAAGATCATGCAAGCAAATCTTTATTATATAGTAAGGTCATAGCTGAGTGTCGTAGAAATGATTTTGGTTCACAATTGTGGGCTGTGAAAGCAATTGAACATTGTTGAAAAATTGTATAATTTTTTTTTTTTTTTTTTTCTCCTTCTCTATTTAGGCTGAGATGCTGAAACTTGGCCTAGGTGCAGCACCTTTCACATGTATCAGGATAATAAATTATGAATACCCTACAACAACTCTCATAGTTCCGGTCAGATGCCCCCGGAGCTTGATTGCAAGAAGCCTGATTGGGAATAATCGACGGTTAGCTGGCAGGGGTAAGATGAGAGTATGTGGGTTATTGTCTGAGAGTGACATGCCCGTTTGTACTGTCCAGCTAAGGTCGGAATGTGTCGGCAGAGGTGATGTTGGGAGTGTGCCCCGACATACCTATTCCAGGAGTCGAAGTGATCCTGGGGAATGACTTGTATGGGACAAAGGTGTTGCCAAGAGTCATAGCAGAGACTGTGCCAGAGGAGTGCCCAGAAGGCCACGGCACGGGTGGGACACCTGAGAATGTGAACCTGACTGACATCCGAGGAGATGCGTCAGGAGACCGCCAAGCCATTGAAAACCCTGTCTCGGTAGTGATGAAGGCAGAGGTGGCCGATGAGGAAGACACTGGAGAATGTGAGACAGTGTCAATTTAACCAGTAGAAGATATCGACGTAGATATAGCGTGGCTGTTTGATGAAGGTCCAGCCCAGGAAAATGAAGTCTCGGTGAGGTCAAAAGTGAAGATGGCCCAGCCGAAGAAGAATCATGTGAAGAGAGCGGACCCGAGAAAAGCCCAGATCGCTGAAATTAAGAGTCGGAAGGTGAATGCAACTGTGCTGAGTAGGAATGAAGAAGGATGTGGACAGACTGAGGACGGGAGTAGAGCGTCAAGTGGTCCACGAGCACAGAGGCATATGGATAGTGGAGTTAAGTTGTGGGAGATGTTGAGAGTTGACATGTTTCGCAGAAAACGTGGAGGAGGGATAGTGAAGAAGAGTAATAGCCGAGAAAATGATAGAAGAGACAGTCTGTGTGGAGAGAAGCTTACGAGCACACTAGGAGAGGTAAAGCAACATGTACGGTCGAGTGCTGTTGAGTGTAGTACAGTGCTCGAAGAAACTTTTAGAGAACGAAGAAGAGTTGAAGGAGAAGAAAGGGAGTTGTATAGAGGTGAGAAGTGTGGGAAGAGGATGATGATACAAGCATGGAGGAATAGAAGAAAGCTGAAAACTCGATGGAAGTCAAACAGGATGAGGTCTCAGATAAATGAGGAGACGAAAGGGAGGATCGTCGGTGAAGACGAGGGAGTGAAGTATGATGACAGGAGACGGAAGTATAATGGCAGTAGATGGAAGTGTGAAGACGACAGAGGAGGTACAGACAGCAGATGTCTGACTCTGGACGTGAAGAGAAGAAGACGAGGAAATGGAGGGTGGAAATAATAAGTAGAGTGGACCGAGGGAGTGCAGGCGTCCTAGGAGGACAGCCTAGCCAAGAGGTGCCAGAGGAGCCAGATCGTTTGTGAGAGGATCATATTTCTGGCGAGTTGTGAGCCGGATGTTGCAAGGTGCAACGAACTAATTGTAGACTAATGAGGGAGTACGTGAGCAGATCAATTGGTCGAACCAATCGGTTGAAGAACGAGACAGTGTGGTGGCGGATGTATTATCCCGAGCTTTGCCACTGGAATAACTCTCAAAAATAAGGGGAGGGGAGTGTTATGATCTCAGCCTACAGGAGAAACGAGTCTCCCCCTTGAGAGTTATTCAGCAAGCCTGACCTGATTAGAAGGTCTAGCAAATATTGAGGTGATAACACATATGTAAAATAGTTGCTTGGATATAAATAACAATTTAAGATTATGGACAGTGAAGAAGAAAACAGATAAAGGACTGGCTAGGAGATGTGGACATTTTGCTGGAGGCGTGAGGCTCGCTTCCGGAGGACTTTGACCTCACTTGAGTGCCAGACATCGCAGGGGAAAGCCGCGTTCCGTTGAGCTCCCGTCAGAAGGGAACCCCTAGTGATATATCTCGAAGAGAAGAGAAGTGTGCAGACGTACCAGCTGTGGAATCGAGCTGGGAACGTTGTGGTCTCAAGTCCTGGTCGATGAAGTGTTTATTAAACCGCCCAGAGGCATTATTGTGGGCCGTGGCAGCGCCCTGACCTAGCTTCGTCAGAGGGAGGAGCGCCCTCGACTAGACAATCTGTGGTAAGCACGATATAAGCCAGTTCATAGTGATTGCTTGTAGTTGGTCGTGTGCCCAGCGACAGTAGCAATGTTTATTGATAAGTTAGACATGTTTTGGTGAGGCAGAAAGCCTAAAATAAGAGAGTGGAGAGGGAGGAACACGGAGCGACGTCCGTCCCCTCTGAGCGCTGACAGGCAACTGAGAGAAGCCGGCTCCTGACGGCGAAGGACCCTCCCAGCGTGAGTGAGGACCGCCGCAGGGCGAGGTGGAGTATGGACCCACCCAAAACGGGGGAGTCCACTCTCACAGTATGTAGAGGACAGATAGAGGTTTGAGGCAAACATATTGTGTGATTATTTTTGTTTATGTGTTAAAGGGGAAACATTTTTTAAAGGGGAAACATTTTATTGGAGTGTCGATGGGTTGCAGGTTTGTCTTTGGGGAAGAAGTTGCTGAGAACTTCGAAGCCAGCACAGATGAAGTAGTTGATGAGACTCCTAGGTAGTGGAGCAGTGGACCTCGAGCTGTGAGGAGAAGCAGTGAAGAGGAGTGTCACATGCTTCTGTAGAGGTGGTGAAGCACCATAGTTGCTCGAGAGAACTTCATGGTGTAGCAGCCCAGAGAGCTGTGGAGGAACCTAGCAGAAGGGTGAAGCACCGTAGTTGCTCAAGGAAACTTCATGATAGCAGCCTGGAGGAGCTGCAGAGGATCCTGGTAGTTAAGCCCAGAAGAACCTGAAGAGATCAGGGTAGTGAACTTCCAGAGGTGGAAGGGAAGTTCTGGTGGATTACTTGTAGGGAGTTGATAGTGTTTGGTTGTCATTAGCGTGCAAGGCGCAGTGAGAGGTGAGTGGTTGTTTGCATGCTTATGTCAAGGAGTGTTTTATACTGAAGTTTAGAGTTACAGTCGTAGGCTGGATTACCTACAGATGTATGTGTTCTAGGACTGATAGAGTGATTGATTGATCATTGTTGTGTATGAAGGAACATTTATACTGATATATGTTATTGCATTCACATGCTGATTTTCTTTGTACTCATTTATAGATACATATATATATTCACTTGCTGATGGTGCAACAGTGTATGTAGATTTGATCTACTTGAGGAGGTTGATAGTATCAGGTGGTGAACCAGGAGATAGGATACCACTTGATAAGCTGATGATAGAGTTCTGATGGTGTTGGAGTGCAACCTGATTGTAATATTATAGAGCATAGGATTCATTATTATTATATGTGTGTACGTATCGTGTATGTGCTTTGTCCAGTAAATGTATTCAAATTTGCTGGTATTTGACCTTGTCCTAGTGAGGCTTCCCATGAAATAGTACAGAAGAGAGAGAGAGAGAGAGAGAGAAAGAACCAAGAATCACTGCTGTTGATGGGGTAGAAGGTAATACTAATAAGTCAAAAGGGGATTGAGGAGATCATATCACCTAAGGAGAGAGTGGGGAGTCACAGCGGCTCGAGTGGGTGTGTGCATGTGACAACGAGGCTAAGTATTGAAGCCGCATCCCCTAAACGCGTGACGTTGAGCCCCTCTCCAAGAGCCAGAAGCGCCCAGGGTGATCTCCTGGTAAAGTATAAACACTCTACCGAGTTGTGGGTTGGATTGTCCATAGAGAAGGATCAACGACAACAACACCAACCAACCCACAATCTATAATATGACTAACCATCCTGTGAGATGGGGATATTAGATGAACTTATAGCTTGTCTTTGGTCTACACTGTGTAATCCGTCATATAGAATAGTGTAGCAGCACATTGTTGTGTATACTTTGTATTGGGGTAATTGGAAACAAATTTGTCTTGTATCAATAAATATAGATTGACCCATAATGTAATTGATACAAGACCTCAGTAGAAATGTAAATAAATAAAAATAAATAAATAGATTATTTAGGTAAACGTACATACAAACATATTGAGATACAAGCAGAATGTTGGATTTCTAGATAGTGTTATTATATACTATGCCTAAAGCCACTAATATGCACAGCGTTTCATACAAGATGTGGGAAAAACACTTAAAAACTAAGACTTAAGACTAAATGAGATCAAAAGCATGAAGTGAACTGAAGTAGATGAAAGAATTACCATAATTACATGTCGAATTAACAGCAACAATTGCAACTGACGAGCGATAGTAATTTTGAGTAAATATACTGACGGACTTCAATTTTCTTAAGTTTATACATGTCAATTATTAGCAGTTTTAAAAGTTAGTCATTAATGAAGTTTGATAATAGGAAGACAGTGGTTGACATTTAGGAGGTAAGGAATGTTACATGGAGTCGATTAGGTAGTACTTAGCGTTCCTCTTGAACTGGTTGAGAGATGGACAGTCTTTGACGTGACTGGAAAGGTCATTCCACATTCTGGGTCCCTTGATTTGTATAGAGTTTCTAGTTTGGTTAAGTCGCAATCTTGAATTATGAAATAGATATTTGTTTTTTAGTGTAGTGCCCACAAGAGTTCTGTTACAACCCTTTAGGAAGCGTTTAAGGTCAGGATTGGCATTACAGTTCAGAGTTTAATATATATAGAGTACACATGAGAGGATGTGCAGTGACATAATATCTAACAAATTAAAAATTTAAATAAATGTCCGAGTGCTGTCTAGAGCCAGAGTTTGTTATTGTTCTAATAGCTAATTTTTATGGAGTAATTAGAGGACGAAGATAATTTTGGGTAATAGAACCCCAAGCACATATACCATAGTTGAGATAAGGATAGGTGAGAGAGTAATAGAGCGTTACCAAGCAAGGCCGAGGTACATAATATCTGATTTTAGAAAGAATGCCAACTGTTTTAGAAACTTTTTCTTTTGAATAAGGCACTGGAAAAAATCGGCTTGTTATCAGTGGAAACACCAACAAGCTAAATTTCCAGGGTGGTCGTTATCAGGTGATGTTTGGTGAGATGTGGAGCTGCTTGTCGGCCCACCCACTTTAAGGCCCACTATAAATATACAGAATAAGGCCATTGCTACCCTGCCGCCAACACTCACATCCACATCTCACCAAACATCACCAAGAACAGAAAACGGGACATCACCTCAGTTTCGCGAGCCGCAACAATCTTCTTGTACATCAGTTTTTGTCCTTAGGTAAAGTATACGTCAGGATGTAACGTACTATATCGAGAACGGGCTGGGTGAAGGGTAGGGCAGGTGGTGAAGGGTAGGGAAGGTGTTGATGGGTAGGGAAGGTGTTGATGGGTAGGGAAGGTGGTGAAAGGTAGGGAAGGTGTTGATGGGTAGGGAAGGTGGTGAAAGGTAAGGAAGGTAGTGAAGGGTTGGGAAGGTGGTGAAGGGTAGGGCAGGTGGTGAAGGATAGGAAAGGTGGTGAAGGGTAGGGAAGGTGGTGAAGGGTAGGGAAGGTGGTGAATGGTAGGGAAGGTGGTGAAGGGTAGTGAAGGTGGTAAAGGATTGGGAAGGTGGTGAAGGGTAGGGAAGGTGGTGAAGGGTAGGGAAGGTGGTGAAGGGTAGTGAAGGTGGTAAAGGATTGGGAAGGTGGTGAAGGGTAGGGAAGGTGGTGAAGGGTAGGGAAGGTGTTGTAGAGTTGGGAAGGTGGTGAAGGGTAGGGAAGGTTGTGGAGGGTAGGGAAGGTGGTGAAGGGTAGGGAAGGTGGTGGAGGGTAGGGAAGGTGCTGGAGGGTAGGGAAGGTTGTGGAGGGTAGGGAAGGTGGTGAAGGGTAGGGAAGGTGGTGAAGGGTAGGGAAGGTGGTAAAGGGTAGGGAAGGTGTTGTAGAGTTGGGAAGGTGGTGAAGGGTAGGGAAGGTGGTGGAGGGTAGGGAAGGTGGTGGAGGGTAGGGAAGGTTGTGGAGGGTAGGGAAGGTGGTGAAGGGTAGGGAAGGTGGTGAAGGATTGGGAAGGTGGTGAAGGATAGGGAAGGTGGTGATGGGTATAGAAAGTGGTGAAGGGTAGGGGAAGGGGATGAAGGGTTGGGAAGGAGGAAATTGGTAGGGAAAGTTGTGAAGGGTAAGGAAGGTAGTGAAGGGTAGGGAAGGTGGTGAAGGGTAGGGAAGGTGGTGAAGGGTCAAGAAGGTGGTAAAGGGTAGGGAAGGTGGTGAAGGGTAGGGAAGGTGGTGGAGGGTATGGAAGGTGGTGAAGGATCGGGAAGGATGTGAAGGGTAGGGAAGGTGGTGAAGGGTAGGGAAGGTGGTGAAGGGTAGGGAAGGGGGTGAAGGGAAGGGAAGGTGGTGAAGGGTAAGGAAGGTAGTAATAGGTTTTGATGGTGGTGAAGAGTAAGGAAGGGGATGAAGAAGGGAACGCGATGAAAAGTTAGGAAAGGGGTAAAGGGTAGGGAGGATGGGCATCCTGGTGACGCCTGCGGTAACGAGCAGCGTCTCTCCCACTATCAGCCACAACACCGCTGATGATACAAACACACCACTGTCACAGGGGCCCACATTGTCTCCTCTGAGGAGACACCACTGTCACAGGGCCCTCATTGTCTCTTCTGAGGAGACACCACTGTCACAGGGGCCCACATTGTCTCCTCTGAGGAGACACCACTGTCACAGGGGCCCACATTAGTAGTAGGGTGTACGACTCACAGACGATTTTTTTTTTCTGGCCAGAGGACCCCTGTGGGGTGTAAGCGCCACAGGTAACTTTTTTTTTTTTCTGTAAATTCACGTGTAGCGCTTGGGGGTTTTCAGGTAAATTTTATCAGTCACAGATTTTAGAAGTAAGGAATTCTTATGAGAAAAATAATTTCCGAGACTTAGAAGTTTGTTAAGGGCTTATGGAACAAATTCAAGTAACGTATGTAACTCTTTAGGGTTTCCATGAGAACTCTACGGACATATTTTACATGTTTTCAACTTACAAAAATCGTCTATGTAAGCCTTAGTTATTCATATAAATCTCGAAAATCACCTGTGCGGGCCAGGGTTTTCAGGAGCTCGTACATCACACCCCCCTCCCTCCCCCCTTACCTCGTAATCTCTCGCGTCACCTTTATTTACTTTACGCCCGGCCAGCCAGACATCGCATACAGGTTACCTCTTATCTTATCTTATCTTCTCCATAATATCTGGACCGTCCCTCCTCTCTCTCTCTCTCTCCCTCCTCTCTCTCTCTCTCTCCTCTTCATATTATTCCCTCTTCCTATTTTCTGACATACTAATATTTTATTCCTTTTTCATTAACCAGTCAGTTTTATACAAATCAACCGAAGCATCTCAATGTAACCTTTAATACTGAAACTTCCTCAGAGACTATCTAAGCTGGTCCCAGCTACCTGCCCCAGGCTATCTGCCCGAGGCAATCATCACCTGATTACCTGCCCCAGACATCTACCAGTCATTGTCGGCGTTCGCCACCGTCCATTAACAATGAATAAACATTAAGCGTTAATAAAACTTATTTATTTATTTATAATTTATTTAGTCATCTAATTCATAGTTTACACAATTTATAATAAACGATTCATTTAGCCCGAAGTTCTAAGAAGCTCGCTCCTCAATCCGCTTGTATAATATCCGTCCTATTCACTCTTCATCTCTGTAAATAAAGAATAACAGTTTCAGATAGCGTTTACACATGTACAATATTTATCAGACACATAAAACCTCGAAACATCCCAGTATCCCAGCCATCTCTGGGACACCCAGCATCTTGCCACAGAGTTTCCCAGCCATCTCTGGGACACCCAGCATCTTGCCACAGAGTATCACAGCCATCTCTGGGACACCCAGCATCTTGCCACAGAGTATCCCAGCCATCTCTGGGACACCCAGCATCTTGCCACAGAGTATCCCAGCCATCTCTGGGGCACCTAACATCTTGTCACAGAGTATCCCAGCCATCACTGGGGCACCCAACGTCTTGCCACAGAGTATCACAGCCATCTCTGGGACACCCAGCATCTTGCCACAGAGTATCCCAGCCATCTCTGGGACACCCAGCATCTTGCCACAGAGTATCCCAGCCATCTCTGGGACACCCAGCATCTTGCCACAGATCATCCCAGCCATCTCTGGGACACCCAGCATCTTGCCCCAGAGTATCCCAATGATATATGAAATTTGGAATGCTTTAATGTGACAATTCCAACCAGACAAACTTCTTCTATTTATACAGAAGGATTCTCTCTCCTCTTCCTTAACTAACACTGACATGACAGACGGAAAAAAACAGTAACTGAAACGGTTTTGATAGATATTACACTGAAGATTTGTGTTGAAAGTTGCAATGATGTTATCTTGAGGTTATCTTGAGATGATTTCGGGGCTTTTAGTGTCCCCGCGGCTCGGTCCTCGACCAGGCCTCCACCCCCAGGAAGCTGCCTGTGACAGCTGACTAACACCCAGGTACCTATTTTACTGCTAGGTAACAGAGGCATAGGGTGAAAGAAACTCTGCCCATTGTTTCTCGCCGGCGCCTGGGATCGAACCCAGGACCACAGGATCACAAGTCCAGTGTGCTGTCCTCTCAGCCACCGGCCCCAATTGGTGTGTGTGTGTGTGTATGTCTGTCTGTCTCTGTCTCTCTCTCTCTGTCTAACTGGCTGGCTGGCCGTCTAACTGGTTGTCTAACTGGCTGGCTGGCCGTCTAACTGGTTGTCTAACTGGCTGGCTGGCCGTCTAACTGGCTGTCTAACTGGCTGGCTGGCTTGACTGGCTGTCTAACTGGATGACAGGCTGTCTAGCCGGCTGCAGCTTGCTCGCTGTGTGTATATCCAATCAAAGACCCCCAATGGCGTATCTTCCTCCAGCTGGGGGAACCAACCCGAGCCCTTCCTACACACGCCAGACATCTGCTCTCCCATATTGAGGCGCACTTGTATCCCCCCCCCCCACACCCCATAACCCAATCACTTCACATGCCCTACGAAGCGCCCATAGCACCGCTCAACCAGGCCGACATGCGCTACACTAACAAAGCTATTCAACTATCACCAATTTTAACGTGAATTGCTTAATTTCATATTAGTATTTAAACAATGATTGATATATGAATATTATAAAATTTTATGTTAAACAGACACTCGAAGTTTTTCCAGGTCAGCAATGGTGACTTTTTCCCAGTTTAAATGTTTTAAGGTTGGGTACTGTTCTCACTGTCAGCAGCAACAGTTCGACAGTGAGGTATAGTGACGGTGTCTATGACAGGAAAATGTCAGGAAAGGTTGTCACAATCACTGAGTCTTATACCCTCAGATGTAACTAGTTAGGTCATCTTCAATGATTTTTTTCTAAATATGACTTTCCTCTCTAGTCACTTAAAGAAAAGTCAAAGTAATATTAAACTTTGCATAGACAGTATCGATCATCATATGCAAATCTTTTGTTAAATTTTAAAAGCCTAAGTTATCTTGCAACGATTTTAAGTTTTTCTTAATTTATTTCTATCAACATTTTTGTATCATCGGAAACTAGGTAATGTTGCACTTGAGTGTTGTATCAACATGGTTTATATATACGGTAAACAAGACAGGTCTCAGGCCAGAGTCCTGAGGACCATTGACAACTATGGTAATGTTGCACTTGAGTGTTGTATCAACATGGTTTATATATACGGTAAACAAGACAGGTCTCAGGCCAGAGTCCTGAGGACCATTGGCAACGTTTACCACTCGGATTTGTCTTACTGTTTCTGTTGAAAAAGTCATATCATATACCACTAGCAAGTTACAAACAATAATACAATAGACTTCAGAGAATGAGTGAAAATAAGTGTTAATATTGTTTAAACTTATATGTTACTTTATTTCCGATAATGCATGTATTTACTTTAATACTTGCAGTACTGAACTATTAAAACCGTAGTACAGTACTACTTACAGTATCAAAGGAGGTGTACAGTTTAGTTCAATTATTATGCACCCCATACCCATCTTGTGGGCGGTAGTGGAAAGGGTTACAGAGGCACATAATGGGCTCAGGGACTGAACCCCACAATTCATTTAGCTAAGCAAGTTACAATCTTGATGAGCTAGTTACAAAATTCAGTATAAGTCGTCACATCAACAATGGGTTCGAGATCGACCACAAGTAAAGTTTCTAAATTAAGCAACTGACATATGTGAAGAGCTAGTGTCACAATTGATATGTTTGTCCTGCACACCGCCCCCCATCCAGTGGGCAGCGGTGGATAGGTTACAATCACTCTTAGTTACTACCTACAGTTAGCAAACTGGGGATATTTGGCCAAAATCTCTGGCAGCAGATCATTTTGAATGAAACATTTACTCATCTTTAGAACATTTTTATAGAATTGTCTCTGAATTCACGTATCTTTTCGCACTCCATCACATAGTGACGGAGGGTGTGCGAATAATTTTGTTGACACAGTTTACATTTGGTCAGGTCTACATCAGCAGATAATGAGAATTCCTAGAGATACTTATAATCGAGTCTAAACCGAGTAGTAGTAACATCTAGAAGTCTGCTGATTTTATTGGATGAACCATAGATGTGTGGCTCCTCTTGCATGACAGTATGATGATAGATGGAATTATTGGTGTCGATTTCACTTTGCCTCAGATCTACAAGATTTTCTTGAAGTTCTTGGTGTACTATTGCCCTCAGACTTCTCATTGACAATCCAAGGTTATACTCAATTTCTCCTTTAAAGGTAGATTCTTGGTAGTTTCTTTACTAAAGAAATTGTACATTTAAGTGAGCAGAAGGACACTTACTGTATTAAACTACTTGAACAGTATACTGCATACTATATTAAAGTACTTGTACAGTACGCTACTTACTGTAATAAAGAAAGTTCCTAAAAAGGCTAGCTACTGTAGTAGAACAAGTTTACAATCGGATACTGATAATATTAAAGTACATATACAATAAACTGCTTAATGCATTATAGTAAGTTACAGTAGGCAACTTACTGTATTAAGTTGTACATTAAGCAACTTACAATAACACAGGTGTATATATGCTCCTGCTTGATCTTGAGGATAATAAGGATAAGACAGACTAAAAGTGAGACAGAAATTCTCAATGCCTAAAATTCCTAAAATGTCAAAATAACTAAAATCCCTTAAAAAATTAACAGCTAAAACTAATAATATTGATCCAATAAACAATAGTAAAGAAAATCATATCGATATAAAGTGTAGAAAATGCCAATATATAAATTACATGCCAAAATTTATTCATAAAATCAGTATATCAAAATCAGTTATTCATGCAGTATGCATTTCTAAACGTATTAATAAAATCTGCATACAAATGCTTATTTATACCTCCAGCATACTAAAATACATTCATACAATGCCTACAAAAACTCAATCATACCATCAGCATACCAAAACTCAATCATACCATCAGCATACCAAAACTCATTCATCCTACTAACATTCTAATACTAATTCATACAACCAGTATACTAGAACTCACTCATACCACCAGCAAACTAAAACTCATTCATACCTCCAGCATACCAAAACTCATTCATACCACCAGCATACCAAAATTCTCAGCAACAACCAGCTCCTCGTAGATGTGACCTTGTACATTATTGGTCTCGTGAGGCTGGTCTCAACAACCAGCTCCTCGTAGATGTGTCCTTGTACATTATTGGTCTCGTGAGGCTGGTCTCAACAACCAGCTCCTCGTAGATGTGTCCTTGTACATTATTGGTCTCGTGAGGCTGGTCTCAACAACCAGCTCCTCGTAGATGTGTCCTTGTACATTATTGGTCTTGTGAGGCTGGTCTCAACAACCAGCTCCTCGTAGATGTGTCCTTGTACATTATTGGTCTCGTGAGGCAGGTCTCAACAACCAGCTCCTCGTAGATGTGTCCTTGTACATTATTGGTCTCGTGAGGCTGGTCTCAACAACCAGCTCCTCGTAGATGTGTCCTTGTACATTATTGGTCTCGTGAGGCTGGTCTCAACAACCAGCTCCTCGTAGATGTGTCCTTGTACATTATTGGTCTCGTGAGGCTGGTCTCAACAACCAGCTCCTCGTAGATGTGTCCTTGTACATTATTGGTCTCGTGAGGCAGGTCTCAACAACCAGCACCTCGTAGATGTGTCCTTGTACATTATTGGTCTCGTGAGGCAGGTCTCAACAGCCTACTGTATCAAAACATTCTTAAAATTGTTAAGCGACGCACCGAGCTCTCGGAGGTACTTCATGTTCTCCTCACTGTCCCGGATCCAAATCTCAAGGTCATCACCAGTGACGCCCCTCCGGTGAAGTCCTCGCAGGAGTCTCTCCACACCCACACCTGTAGATGAGAGGGAACATTGCAGCCCACACCTGGCTACTCTCCCCACCCACACCTGTAGATGAGAGGGAACATTGAAGCTCACACCTGGCTACTCTCCCCTCCCACACCTGTAGATGAGAGGGAACATTGAAGCCCACACCTGGCTACTCTCCCCACCCACACCTGTAGATGAGAGGGAACATTGCAGCTCACACCTGGCAACTCTCCCCACCCACACCTGTAGATGAGAGGGAACATTGCAGCTCACACCTGGCAACTCTCCACACCCACACCTGTAGATGAGAGGGAACATTGCAGCTCACACCTGGCAACTCTCCCCACCCACACCTGTAGATGAGAGGGAACATTGCAGCTCACACCTGGCAACTCTCCACACCCACACCTGTAGATGAGAGGGAACATTGCAGCTCACACCTGGCAACTCTCCCCACCCACACCTGTAGATGAGAGGGAACATTGCAGCTCACACCTGGCAACTCTCCACACCCACACCTGTAGATGAGAGGGAACATTGCAGCTCACACCTGGCAACTCTCCCCACCCACACCTGTAGATGAGAGGGAACATTACAGCTCACACCTGGCAACTCTCCACACCCACACCTGTAGATGAGAGGGAACATTGAAGTCCACACCTGGCAACTCTCCACACCCACACCTGTAGATGAGAGGGAACATTGCAGCTCACACCTGGCAACTCTCCCCACCCACACCTGTAGATGAGAGGGAACATTGCAGCTCACACCTGGCAACTCTCCACACCCACACCTGTAGATGAGAGGGAACATTGCAGCTCACACCTGGCAACTCTCCCCACCCACACCTGTAGATGAGAGGGAACATTGCAGCTCACACCTGTCAACTCTCCACAACCACACCTGTAGATGAGAGGGAACATTGCAGCTCACACCTGGCAACTCTCCACAACCACACCTGTAGATGAGAGGGAACATTGCAGCTCACACCTGGCAACTCTCCACACCCACACCTGTAGATGAGAGGGAACATTGCAGCTCACACCTGGCAACTCTCCCCACCCACACCTGTAGATGAGAGGGAACATTGCAGCTCACACCTGGTAACTCTCCACACCCACACCTGTAGATGAGAGGGAACATTGCAGCTCACACCTGGCTACCCTCACCAACCACACCTGTAGATAGAAGTGAAAACTGAAGCCCACACCTGGCTACACCTCACACCCATCTCTTAACGAGGAGGAGAATTGTAGAGTTGCAGAGGAGGAGGAGGAGGGTAGTGATGCAGAGGAGGAGGGTAGTGGTGCAAAGGAGGAGAGTAGTGGTGCAGAGGAGGAGGAGGGTAGTGGTGCAGAGGAGGAGAGTAGTGGTGCAGAGGAGGAGGAGGGTAGTGGTGCAGAGGAGGAGGAGGGTAGTGGTGCAGAGGAGGAGGAGGAGGGTAGTGGTGCAGAGGAGGAGGAGGAAGGTAGTGGTGCAGAGGAGGAGGAGGAGGGTAGTGGTGCAGAGGAGGAGGAGGGTAGTGGTGCAGAGGAGGAGGAGGGTAGTGGTGCAGATTAGGAGGGTAGTGGTGCAGAGGAGGAGGAGGGTAGTGGTGCAGAGGAGGAGGGTAGTGGTGCAGAAGAATAGGGTAGTGGTGCAGAGGAGGAGGAGGGTTGTGGTGCAGAGGAGGATGAGGGTAGTGGTGCAGATGTAATGATCTGGAGCTCAGCTCATTGGTTCTCCCTTCTCCCCTCTTTTCCCTCTCCTTCTCCCCTCCTTTCCTTCTCCCTCTCCCCTCCTTCCTTCTCCCCTCCCCTTGGCCGTCATTCGTCTCCTCTCCTCTTCCCCCCCCCCCCTGTCGCCCATTTGTCAGGGTCAAGAGGTTGACCTGAGGGTAGGGTGGTCTTGGATACCTTGGCTTCTCCCACTCAACTTCCCCCTCTTATCCCCTCTCTTTCCCTCTCATTCCCTCTCTTTCCCTCTCAGCAGCGGCCTTCCCCATACCAGACAGAGTCAAATGTCCCTACTCCTATCTTAGAGGAGACAGGCTTGAACATAAATTATCAGTTTTGTAAACATTGCTCGCAGGTGTCTGGGCTCCATAGACGCGCCTTGTCCCCCTTCTCTTTAGCTGGAGAGAGCTGACTCAATCTTCAGGAATTCATGTAGCTTTCCACGACAGATCAGTGAAGGTGATTGGCCTGAGATAAGGGGCCAAGTCCTTATTGGCCCTAGAGAGCCAGACCTCAGGCCTACGTGTTAAATGGTTGGCCATTGCCAAAATAATGGGTGGAGCCCTGGGGCTGTATTAGATGGTGGGAGGAGTAATCCTTCCCAGCAATAAGTTGGAAAAACTAAATTTCATCAGTGTGTCTTGGGAGTGTATTAGGAACAGGGCCGCAAGCCCGTATCCTCGGGGCTGAGGGCAGCCATCAACATCGTGGCCGTAGTGCGGGTATTTAAGGTATAGTAGCACTTGAGTTTTGTGTCCTCGGTAAATATCCATTGTGCCTCTAGGGAAATAGAATAGGTGATGTGTTCAAATTGTCTTAATTTACATGTTTCATAAAATAAATTGTATAGCTTGTCCAGTGGTATTCACTTAACTCCCCTTTGATATATTTTGCTACTTTGTCATTTTAGGTGTTGTATTGGAAGCCCCCAGGTTCTCCTACTATTAATGGATACTAAAGTTACCCTTGGATTCAAATAAGTAACGGGAATTAAACAAACTAATTTTTCCAAAATTTATTAATGAAACTCATATTACCCGGAGTCCCTTGGTTACTGATTCCTTGCCTTCCTGGGGGGATCGGTGATAAGACACATTCAGGTATGGTTGGTCGGGAAGGTGGTGGCAGTGTAAATGTGTTTTATTATTGTTTTTTTTAACTAATAACCCTTGTCCTTGGTGTATCTTCCTCATTTAATATTCCTCTTACATACGTGGCAGTCCAGTGAGGGGTCATACTGGACTGTAACAGTGTTAAGCTGGGGTATTGAGTGAAGAGAGACAGAGATGTACAACCGAGAGCGTATATTACGATCACGAGAGTTAACAAGATAACAGGATTAATACTGGGGAACATCGGGTTATTACAATAGAGGCCGCGGTTATTACGACAGGGTAAGCGGTCATTACAATGGTAGCAGCGGTGTTTCAATAATTTCTTGACGATTATTGAAGCCTCACGCGCCTGTCCGTTCGGTTATGTTATGTGGTGAGGGTGCAGCCGGGGCCCATGAGATAGAGTCGACGGTAATCCTATGTGGTGCGATTCGCATAGAGTAGGCGATTCTAGGGTCGTGCGGGCTGGGAAGTTCAAGTATATACAGTAAGCGTATGCGCTAAGCAGGCAGTTTAGCGTGGAGGCCGCCTTGGGTAGTTGGACAGGGTATTATTTTTCTCGACCCTCTGCAACTACGGACAAGGGTGCTGCGTGGTGGTTTTCGCAGCAACAATTCTAGGTGTCGAATTGTCGGGGCGGGGAAGTATTAGGACGCTAATTATTATCCCCGAGGGCGTGTTAGGCGACCCAATCGCTAGATTTTTACGGTACAGCCATGAAGGTACCAAGAGTTCACTGAGGGATGGCCTAGTAGATTCTCTAGCAACGGAATAACGGTGGTGTCGGACAGTTAGATCCGTCGGTTGTTCCGCTATCTAGTCTAACCGTTGACCGCGAAGGACAGGATTATTGGGTACTGTCGGGATCTAGGTGGATGTGGTTACCTAGGCTTGGAGAAGCGACAGGGCGGGCCGGGACGGGACGGTTATAGGTTAAATCGAGATTTCCTTAAGTACTAAATTAAGTTCCCTGTATATTAAGTTCCTTTTCAGGTTAAGTATCCCTTCGTTAGTTAAGTGTTTCCCCTTGTTTACGTAATTCTCGTATATAAGTGTTATTATTTTTTCTAAGAATTTGTTTTACATGTTTAAGTCTGGAATTTTTGTTTTCGTATTGTGCAGTATTAATTCTTTGAGAGAATTACTAAAAGGTGAGTGGTTTACTGTGTTCAAGTGAAGTGCGGTGCATTAAGTGAAGTCTGTGAAAGAACTGAAATCGGTGAAATCGTGGAAAATTTTTGTGATGACATTTTTCAAAGTCGCTTGGAAAATCTCAATTTCGGAATAAATTCTAGTTTTGTGCCTGGCCATACGATCATCGGGTCGTCAGTGTTAATTCAAGTGTGCGATTAAAGTGATCCGAGTGAGAACTTTGAGAGACCAAAAGTTGAATTTGGTCATTTAAGCGAATTAGCGTTGGGACTCTGAATTTTCTAGCGTTTTTCCTCAGCGCCCAGTGTGACAGCGCTCAGTAATTGTTTGCGCTCAACCAAGTGTCTAAGTGTCTCGCGAGTAGTATATTTAGTTCAAGTGATAAGCGAACTACACGTCGGTATTTAATTTATAATTTTGAGAAAAGAAATACTTGGTTAATTAAGAATTAGTGCGGAGACAACTTTCTGAGGATTAGGCTTCGTGACAGTGAGCGCGCCTTTAATTTTTGTATACTTATCAACGTGTCCAAGTGTTTAGCGAGTGTTATATTCCGTTAAAGTAACAAGTCAACTACGCGCCAGTATTTAAATTATAATTTTGGGAAATTAATTACTAAGTTTTACTTAAGGTTCAGCGCGACTCTGTAGCCGTGAGCGTCGCAGTTATCAGTGTATATTTCTCAGTATTGTACAACGCGACCGGCGGTGAATAAGTGTATGCTATGTAAACATCGAGTTCATACAGTAACGTAAATAATTAATTTAACATTAATTTGGTTTAACTAATAATACTTATAATTATATCCGAGCGCCGTTGTTAGCGTCGGGCGTTACGGGGTTAAAAATAATTGTTGAAGATATAACAACAATATAACGCAATGAAGACATTGCGCCAGTGTTAAATTAACGATAACGTCATTCATTCCTAGTGCGCCTAAGATTTTCAAGAAAAATTTATGAAATTCAGTTAACGTAAAGTGTTGTAATTATTGTGCGCTGGTAAACAAGACTTTGATTATTTTCGATAAATAAAAACAGAGTGGAAACTAAATTATTTACAGTAAATTCAGTGTAGTCCCTTTCGCGTAAATATTACTTGTATAATTTCAGTATATTTTGTTAAAGAATGCGGTAATTATAAATTTTCTAAGATTTATATTGGATTTGCATTTACAGACAAGAAAGTCGTACTGTAATTCTTTTTATATTTGCGTTACCAGTCCACTTCGAGTGTCTAATAAATATAGTGGAAATTAATTACATTTTTTTCAAGTTTATTCTAGTAGTCCGATCATTTAATAATTAACGTAACCTTTTTATGTAGATTATAAGTGCGCATATATAGTTTGTTCAACATCGTATACAGTGTTTGTTTCACAAGTGATGATTGGTAGTCGATGCCGGCTGCGTATTTCCATCTGTCCGCATATAAATTTTACGAATGAGAGAAGAGGATAATATGACTAAAGAAATTCATTCATTAGTGTAGCGTAGTCAGCGAGACACTGACACCGACAGCTGTCATCGTCTGTCAACAAGCTTCGGTAATTTATGTTCTTCACTGGGGCTGTGGAACGCGGTGACCGACGTGAATGAAGAGTAGTTCCGGTCTAGATGTTCAAGAGGTTTAACATAAAAGGTTAGAGATTATTGAGCGAGTGATTAGTTGTTGAGATCGGGGTTTTGTTAAAATTTTCACCGCAATCGCTTGTCGGGATCAGAACTTTGCCTGTTTTCCCCAGGTAGGGTTAGGTTGCGAGGTTTAGCGAGAATATGTCGTGTGATAAGCACATGAAGCTCAGGAGTAAAGGTATGGTAGACGACGAGGCTACCGGTGGAGCACCATCGACAGACCCTCCCCTGGTGAGGGCAGTACAGACGTTAGCCCTTGCGGAGGGACCCCAAGCGAACCCCACGGGGGGTGTAACGGATCCGGGTGCCCAAGGGGCGGCAGCCCTGGACGAAAGCAGGATTTCATTGGGGGGCTCTGGCTCAGCGGACATCACGATGATTGGTGAGGCGATAGGGGGTGATGGGGTTGTGGACCCCACTATTAGAACATCCACACCAGTTGAACAAGGAGTTCCCGGGGATGATGCCATTGCGGGTTCTCAAGGTCTGACGATCCCTGGGCTTATGAACGTACACACACCACCCCCACAACCTCAACAATTACAACAGGTACAACCCGATGCACAACAACAAGCCATACAGATGCTACTACAGTTAATACAGGGGCAAAACGGATCACAACAACAAATACAACAGGGTGCACAACAACAGCAGGTACAACAGGTTGCTCAACAACACCAGGTACAACAGGTTGCACAACAACACCAGGTACAACAGGTTGCACAACAACAACAAATACAACAGGTTGCACAACAACAACAGGTTGCTCAACAACAACAGGTACAACAGGTTGCTCAACAACAACAGGTACAACAGGTTGCACAACAACAACAAGTACAACAGGTTGCTCAACAACACCAGGTACAACAGGTTGCTCAACAACAACAGGTACAACAGGCACAACAGTTTGCACCACAACATCAGGTACATCAGGTAGCACAACAACAACAACAAGTACACCAGGTTGCACAACAACAACCACAGGTACTACAGATGCTGCTACAGTTACTACAAGGTCAGAACGGTTCACAACCCTCACACAATCAACAACAGGGTCAACAACCACCTTATCAGAGTAGTGCCTCAAATAGTTACTCACCTGGGGTAGCCCCTTGGTCACTGGGAAATCCCTCCTCACCCCCCTCCCAACCCCTATCCCCATCCTACACCCAACCCCTCATAGTTCCTTCCCCCCCTGGTCAGGCACCCCCTTACATTCCCAGTACTCCATCCTATAGACCGGGACTTGTGGCGTCACTCCCGAAGTTGTCGTTACCAAGGTTAAATTGTGCGGAACTCCCATCGAATAAAGTGGAACGCAACCGTTGTGTGGAAAATTGGTTGTGGGAGATGGATTCTGTGTTAGCCGCGGCTCCTGACGATGAAACTAAAATTAATCTGGCCACTGGGGCATGTGTGGGTCGCGACGGGCCCCTGAGGAAGTCTGAGGAATTCAGGCATTTGGTGACGTGGCCACAATTTGTGCAGGCCATCAAGGACCGATTTAAGGCGAAAATTACTAAAGAGGAGGCTCGTCGCTACTTAACGTCATTGCAGAGGGATAAAGGTACTCAATTAAAAGATTTTGGTGCCTTCCTTAGGACCAGGATAGGCGATCTCACTTAGGAGTTGGGTTACGATGCGCAGCAGGAGGAACGGTTTGCAAAGCAGCTATTTTGTAAGGCCTTGCCCGCTCATATCGGTCCATACCTCGCTACGGACACGGCTTCCCTGAGTTTTAGGGAACTCGTACAATACGCCGAAGACCATATAGATGAGGACTTGGATGCGGAGGAGGCGCGGACGTCGCCATATGTCAATGCGGTGAGCAGGAAGGTAGAGAGCGGACAAGGGGGCAATAGGTCAGGACCCCCCCAGACGAAAGCGGCGGGCAGTGGTCGCACGCAACAACCCCCACGTAATGACTGGTGGGACTCGCGTACTTGTTTTAATTGTGGGAAAAGAGGCCACGTAAAAGCGAGATGCCGGAAGGGAAGAACAGAATCATGAGAGAATCCCGCCTCGGGTGGTGGCAGACCTACGTTTGAGATGACGGTTGAAGGAGTGAGATTGACAGTTTTTGTGGACACCGGAAGTCAAGCAACGCTCATTAAAAAGTCAGCCTTCAGCACACTTAAAGAGACACGCCTTAAGCGTTGTGGGAAGCATTTAACAGCAGTGAATGGTCAACATATTAATATCTTGGGCCAGGCCACTCTCAATTTTGAAGTGGGTAAGGGGGAAGCTTACCCACACAATTGCACGGTTGTCGAGAATCTTGCATTCCCTGGTCAGATTTTGTTGGGAATGGATTTTCTGGGACGAGTTAACTTTTCTTTGTCGGCTCAAGAGGGAGCAAGGAAGTGCAGATTGAAGTTGGGTCAGGTAGTTTATCCCATTAAAATGGTAGATCATCCTCCAGTAATTGCTTCCATTAGTAAGAAACAGAAGTACAACATTCACTACCCTAAGTTGTTGTTTAAGTCTCTTCCAGACACAGATAAGAAATCATGTGGGTTACATGCCTTGGTGAAACAGTGTTGCCCACCACATTCAGTTAAATTCATTAAAGTATCAGTGAGACGTCACATTACACCAGGTACCACCCTTCAGGTGGCTGGGAGATGTGACAGGTTGTTGATCCCTCATCATTTGATCACAGTGCTTGATAAAGGTGCCCTTATTCCAGTTGTCAATCTCTCGCACAAAACCTATCGTTTCAGGGCAGGTGATAGGGTGTCTCAGGCTACACTTGTAGAAAATACAGGAATTTTTCAGTATCAAAGCCAGGAGATGCCAGCCACCACAGCACAATGTAGTGCACTTAATGTTACAGAAAGTAGTACACAGGGGAAACACAAGACCGAGACAGGAAAAAGTAGGAATATTCAAGAAGTTGATAAGTTAATCTCGGCTCTGGATTTGCAACATGTGCAACAGTCAGATAGGAAACTTTTGAGAGGGATTTTACGTAAATTCCCTAGACTGTTTGCAACAGAAGACGATCAGATCGGGCTTCTGGATAGGATCGAGCATGTTATTCCTACAGGTGATCATCCTCCTATTTACACCCGTCAATGGAGGCTTCCGGAACGGGCGAAGGAAGTAATTAGGGATGAGTGTCAGAAGATGTTGAGACAGGATGTGATAGAGCCTAGTACATCACCATGGTTGTCGCCAGTGGTGCTGGTACGTAAACCGGATGGTAGTTATAGGTTTTGTGTTGACTACCGTAAAATCAACGAAATTACTAAAGGTGATGTGTATCCTTTGCCACGGATACAAGAAATAATAGATCAGTTTGGGGCAGCCAAATACTTTTCCACTCTGGATGCGAAATCTGCGTATTGGGCCATCCCAGTTGCTGAGAAAGATCGAGAAAAGACCGCCTTCTCTGATGGGGTTCATACTTATCAATTCAAGCGGATGCCTTTCGGGTTAAAGACAGCGCCTTCATCATTTCAGAGGGCAATTAATTATATCCTCAGTCCAGTCTTGGGGAGGCACTCGTTAGCGTACCTGGATGATGTGGTTATCTACTCCAGGACGTTTGATGAGCACTTACGAGATTTGACTGAGACGCTGGCACTGTTAGATAAGGCGGGGTTCAAACTTAACGTGAGTAAGTGCACTCTGGCATCTCAGAAGTTCAAGTTTCTGGGATTCCAGGTGAGCACAGATGGTATCCGACCTGACCCAGACTCCTGTCGTGCCATTGCTGACATGCCAACACCTAAGACAGCAAAGGATGTTCGAAGGTTTCTGGGGGCAGCCGGATATTTCCGTCGCCACATTGAGGGTTTTGCAAGTACAACAGCACCATTAACTGAGCTCACTAAGAAAAATGTTAAATTCGTTTGGAAACCTGAGCATGATAACGCTTATGCAAAATTAAAAAGTCAACTCATTACCACCCCAGTCTTGGCAGTACCGGATTTTGAAAAGGAGTGGGAAGTACACACTGACGCCAGTGGCATAGCTATTGGTGGGTGCTTAATGCAACGTGATAATGACAATCTTCCTCACCCAGTGGCATATTTCAGCAGGAAGGTTAAGGGTCCGGAGGTCCGCTATTCTGCAACGGATAGGGAGGCTTTGGCTGTGGTAGAAAGTGTCAGGTACTTTGAACCGTATCTTTTCCAACGACACTTTGTCATTTATACAGATCACAGGGCGTTGACTCATATTTTTAAGAAAAGAACTAAGTGCCCTCGCATGTCACGTTGGTCTCATGAACTAGCTGCTCACTCATTCCAAATACTTTACAAGCCTGGTCCATCACATGTTGTACCAGACACTTTGAGTAGAAACATTGCTACGATTAACGTAAATCTTAATATTGAAAATATTTCCAGTGAGAAAATGCGAGAATTCCAGATGAACGAACCAAGGTGGAAGGAAATTATTGAACTTTTGGAGGGAGGAAAATATCCGTCGAAGAAACGTAATTTAGCAATTCATGATTTTGAAATGAAGGATGGGGTCTTATTTTATGTAAAGGGACAGCAGGATCGTGCAGTTTTTCAGTTGGTTATCCCAGAGGTGTTGAAGAAGTCGGCGTTGAAACTCGCACATTCGTCTAAGATTGCAGGTCATCCGGGGATTTTTAAAACTCACATGAAAGCCAAGTCACTCTTTTTCTTCCCCGGTATGTTAACAGAGGTCATTAACTTCGTTAAGTCCTGTGGTCACTGTCAAAGGAGGCAAGGTACCCTTAAGGTACAAGCTCCATTGCAAGAATTCCCAGAAATTTTGGAACCTTTAGATCGGGTGGGGGCTGATCTGATTGATCTGCATCACAGTCATTCAGGAAACCGTTACGTATTGGTGTTGGTAGACCACCTGTCCAGGTACACCACACTGATTGCATTGCCTCAGAAGGATTCACGAACTGTTGCAAAGGCGTTCTTAGATAGGTTCGTCACTGTATTCGGTCCCCCTAAAGTGTTAGTTTCTGACCGAGGTCAGGAATTTAATGGGAATATTTTTAGAGAAGTATGTAAAATTGTAGAAACCACTTCAGCATTCACGACGGCTTATCACCCTCAGGCTAACGGCATGACAGAACGGACGAACCGGTCAGTTAAAGATATGCTTGCAATTCTTGCAGAGCATGATGCAAATTCGTGGGACGAACAACTCCCCTATGTCCAGCTAGCTCTGAACACTGCCATCCATCGATCCATTAACACCCAACCCCTTTTGCTGTTCACAGATCATTCATGTAATTTCCCATCAGGTCTGCTTAACAGACATAATACTGTATATGGGGAAGATTACCCATCAGAAGTTTTAAATAAGATGAAAAATGCATGGAGAATTGCAGCCAGGGCTTCCAAGACAGCACGAGACCGCTATGCTCAGCATTATGACAAGAAGGTACGACCTCTTGAGTTGAAAGTCGGGAGTCTTGTGTTGAGAGTTAATGAGGCGGCTCCTGCCAATCAGAGTAGGAAACTTGCACCTAGATGGCGGGGCCCTTACCGGGTAATTGAAAGAAAAGGTCTGGTTAATTTTGTTATTAAAGGTATTTTTGAAGACCAATTTGAGAGAACGATTCACATTAATAAATTAAAACCTTATCACGCGAGGGAGGAACTAGAGCTGCCTTCAGCAAGTCTAATTCCTGACCTGTCTAATGATCCAAGTGCTGAGTCAGATGATGAGGATGACCTCCTGTCAGATCTCATCAGTAGTCAAGTTCAATCTTGTCACCCTATGGTAACAAGGTCGCGAGCTGTACAGTAAATTGTTAATGATCTCCCCTAGTCAGGTTTAGTAATTTCATAATAATTATCCTGTAGAGGCACTGGTGTGTATTTACTGATGTACATGACTCAGGTAGCATACTTGCCTTGCTCTGGGGTTTCCAACTTCCTATACCTCAGAGTAATATCCATGCTTCTGCCATTTGTTGTTGTCTGTCTTTCTCAGGTCTGATGGTACACCAGTTCCAGCCTCCCAGTCACACGTGAACCAAGGATCGAGATCAGCAGGTCTGGGGATGACCCACCTGGCTGATAAGATCGGGGTCTGAGGCACGTTACATAAAGTCCTCCCCCTTGTACCCGGTAACTCGTCAATTGGTTATCCGGAAGGGGTGACTGGCGTACAGTCACCCGGCCGACACCTCACGTCACTAACGAGGTTGTCCCAGTCCAGCCATGCTGTCTTCACGGAGCAGAGTCCAGTCACCATCACAACCGTGGGCTAGCTGTCTCAAGGTCACCAACCACGCCCACCAGCCGCGTAGTCAAGACTGCGGGAAAACCGGAAGTGGAAGACGAGTGGTCTACGAAGAAGAACGCTAATTGCAAGGACTTGTCAGCTCTTATCAAAACCTGCGGTTGCGTCGTCTGTGGAAACCAAGATGCAACGCGGTGGTCTCAGGTACGAACAGCACTACCCCTACAGAGTGCTTGCGGAATCGCCAGATGAGGTACAATCCTGTACCTCGGCCCAAGTTCAGCTGCACGAGGGGTTGCACGGAAGGTGTACCGGCCCAGTAGTACCGGGATAACAAGTAAACGCCGGTAGATGACGTCGCCCAGGAGCTGAGGCAGGGCCCACCTGTCCTGTCACCATGCCATCCTCTTCAACGCCACTCGAACCTCACTACCAACGCGAGATATCGTGACACGTCGAAGCTGTGCTCTACTGTGGCAGCCATGGTTAACAATAATCCATCAAGACTGTTTGGGGAGCGATAAGAAGAGGTGAACCCGGGTTCCTGTTAGCGGGGTCCACCTGAGCTGACCGCCGCCAGCTGTCAGCTGTCACTCAAGTCAGGGGCGGGTAGTACGAGACCCCTGTACTGTCCGTAGTTGGCCGAGGCCGGAAATGGAACTTCCAGACGACCAGGATCTTCAAGCAACATGAGGTAGTCGCCGGAATCTACAGCAACGAAATGTCAACAGGAACGAACGAGAGAAAATATTTATAGAAAAGTTTCATATAAAAATAAACGCTATTAATATAGTAAACTGTGGTAACTCGGAACAGTTCAACTTTTAATTTTCCATCTGATAGTAAGCACCTATACACCTTCGGAAAGTTCTCTGGACCAGTATTAAAGGTTGAAAACTAGTACTAGTGAAATAGAGAAATAAATCTAGAAAGTGAACATTAAAAAATGACCCTGTCTCTAGATAAGTTGTATGAGTGAACGGGTTTGAGAACCAGCTAGTAGAGTCTCTAGAAACGTTGATCAGTGGGGAACTTTATCTAGATTTTTCTAGATCCTAGATACTGATAGTTATACATATATTTTTTTTAATTTTTTTTTGTGGTTTACTGAACAATAAGGGTGTGGTACACAGTCTGACAAATGTGTTCACCCGCTGTTGTTGTGGACTTGAATATGAACTCTGGGATATTAGGAGTTTGAGGAACTTATATCCGGAGTGTTGTTGTTAGTTAAGAGACATGTCTGTGGACATTGAATTTTTTTTAATAATAAAAATATTTTTGTGTATTTTCTTTAGATTTTAAGATTGGGATGCGCTGTGGTGGACAGTTGCCACAGGTGTGGAGTGGAACACTAGGTCCCTGAGAGGTAGTGTTCTTCTATGTTGATATAATTTTTTAATTTTGTTAATTTTTTTTAATGACATTGATTTTTTTTTATTTAATGTTTTGTGTGATGTGTTTGATCTTTATTCCGGGTGGAATACTGGGATAGCTGAAGGCTATCAGCTGATTTTAGCTAGTTAGTAATTGTTAGGTTGGGATTTCTCCAGTTATTTGTTACTATATCAAGACAGGTATAGGATATTTTGTCTTCCAGGTAGTTGAAAGGGTATGGGGCTGCATCCAAGTTGACAGCCAGGATTATAGGGACGGTCTCTGTCCTTATGGTTAATGTATTATTACTGTTGTGTTGATAGGTATAAATACATGCTGGGGCACACCTTTTGGGTGTGCCATTATTGTTGTTGGAGTATTGTATGGAATTAGTTAGGATTAGATAATTTCTTTTGTTTTGAGGCATTGGTTTAATACAGTGTTGGGTTAAAAATGTTGTTTTTGGAGTTAATGGTTAGGGTAGGGCAGGATTTCTGGATAAGAAAAGTGTGTGTAACTTGCTTTACACACAAATTTCTTAATTTCCGAGGAGGGGGAGTTGTAATGATCTGGGGCTCAGATCATTGGTTCTCCCTTCTCCCCTCTTTTCCCTCCCCTTCTCCCCTCCTTTCCTTCTCCCTCTCCCCTCCTTCCTTCTCCCCTCCCCTTGGCCGTCATTCGTCTCCTCCTCTTCCCCCCCCCCCTGTCGCCCATTTGTCAGGGTCAAGAGGTTGACCTGAGGGTAGGGTGGTCGTGGATACCTTGGCTTCTCCCACTCAACTTCCCCCTCTCATCCCCTCTCTTTCCCTCTCATTCCCTCTCTTTCCCTCTCAGCAGCGGCCTTCCCCATACCAGGCAGAGTCAAATGTCCCTACTCCTATCTTAGAGGAGACAGGCTTGAACATAAATTATCAGTTTTGTAAACATTGCTCGCAGGTGCCTGGGCTCCATAGACGGGCCTTGTCCCCCTTCTCTTTAGCTGGGGAGAGCTGACTCAATCTTCAGAAATTCATGTAGCTTTCCACGACAGATCAGTGACGGTGATTGGCCTGAGATAAGGGCCAAGTTCTTATTGGCCCTAGAGAGCCAGACCTCAGGCCTACGTGTTAAATGGTTGGCCATTGCCAAAATAATGGGTGGAGCCCTGGGGCTGTAGTAGATGGTGGGAGGAGTAATCCTTCCCAGCAATAAGCTGGAAAAACTAAATTTCATTAGTGTGTCTTGGGAGTGTATTAGGAACAGGGCCGCAAGCCCGTATCCTCGGGACTGAGGACAGCCATCAACATCGTGGCCGTAGTGCGGGTATTTAAGGTATAGTAGCACTTGAGTTTTGTGTCCTCGGTAAATATCCATTGTGCCTCTAGGGGAATAGAATAGGTGATGTGTTCAAATTGTCTTAATTTACATGTTTCATAAAATAAATTGTATAGCTTGTCCAGTGGTATTCACTTAACTCCCCTTTTATATATTTTGCTACTTTGTCATTTTTAGGTGTTGTATTGGAAGCCCCCCAGGTTCTCCTAACAATAAATCGATACTAAAGTTGCCCTTGGATTTAAATTAGTAACGTAAATTACACAAACTAATTTTCCAAAATTTATTTCTGAAGTTCATATTACCCGGAGTCCCATGGTTACTGATTCCTTGCCTTCCTGGGGGATCGGTGATAAGACACATTCAGGTATGGTTGGTCGGGAAGGTGGTGGCAGTGTAAATGTGTTTTGTTATTGTTTTTTTTTAACTAATAACCCTTGTCCTTGGTGTATCTTCCTCATTTAATATTCCTCTTACATACGTGGCAGTCCAGTGAGGGGTCATGCTGGACTGTAACAGTGTTAAGCTGGGGTATTGAGTGGAGAGAGACAGAGATGTACAACAGAGAGCGTATATTACGATCACGAGAGATAACAAGATAACAGGATTAATACCGGGGGAACGTTGGGTTATTACAATAGAGGCCGCGGTTATTACCACAGGGTAAGCGGTTATTACAGCCTAGAGGCACATAAAGGGGCCGCCTAGAGGTACATAAAGGGCTGCCTAGAAGCACATAAAGGGCCGCCTAAAGGCGCATAAAGGGCCGCCTAGAGGCACATAAAGGGCCGCCTGGAGGTACATAAAGGGGCGCCTAGAGGTACATAAAGGGCCGCCTGGAGGTACATAAAGGGCCGCCTAGAGGCACATAAAGGGCCGCCTGGAGGTACATAAAGGGCCGCCTAGAGGTACATAAAGGGGCGCCTAGAGGCACATAAAGGGCCGCTTAGAGGCACATAAAGGGCCGCCTAGAGGCACATAAAGGGGCCGCCTAGAGGCACATAAAGGGCCGCCTAGAGGCACATAAAGGGCCGCCAAGAGGTACATAAAGAGCCGTCTAGAGGCACATAAAGGGCCTCCTAGAGGCACATAAAGGGACGCCAAGAGGGATACAAGACACTCCGTACATTGACAACATCGCACACTAATATTTTTACCACTTCGGACACCAGCTTTCGACGTTTCGCATATGTGTACGTGTTCCATATTAAAACGACAATATAATGCTATTAACAATTAAAATCTTCTATTTAACAGGCATATAGTTATTAAATGAAGTTTAGTGATGTAATAGACATAATCCGGAGTTGGTAAGGACGCCGCCCGCCAGCGTAAACACAACACACCCGAATGCCCACAAACACGATACAACGCACAAAACACAACACTTCTGTCAGTTTTTGGATAAACTCCTTTTATATTTATTATGTGAGAGTTATACATGTATAAAATGATAACTATTATAGGTAAGCGCCTAATATTTAATATTAATCAATAAAAAAGAAGTCAGAAGCCACACGCCTGTCTGTACATGTCTTTTGTGTAAAAGTATTTTGGGCGCTCATGTACTTGTGCGCTAGCTGGCGTTCACAACTGTTCTCGCCTACAAGCATTAGAATTAAACAAACGAATTTATTTTTTCATTTATATACAAGAAGAGAAGGCTACCCTTGAGTCTGTAATATTCATCTGATCACTGGTCTCCCATTTGGTCCTCATTGCTTTATCTTACTATTATTGAATGTCAATAACCGTATTATGCAATTTCAATTTCTTCTATTTCTTTCTTTATTATGCACCCCATACCCATCCCGTGGGCGGTGGTGTAAAGGATTACAGAGGCACATAATCGGTTCAGGAACTGAACCCTCTAGTTCGTTTAGCTAAGCAAATAACAATGTTTGACGCTAGTTACAAAATTATATATATATATATATATATATATATATATATATATATATATATATATATATATATATATATATGTCGTACCTAGTAGCCAGAACGCACTTCTCAGCCTACTATGCAAGGCCCGATTTGCCTAATAAGCCAAGTTTTCATGAATTAATTGTTTTTCGACTACCTAACCTACCTAACCTAACCTAATCTAACTTTTTCTGCTGCCTAACCTAACCTAACCTATAAAGATAGGTTAGGTTAGGTTAGGTAGGGTTGGTTAGGTTTGGTCATATATCTACGTTAATTTTAACACCAATAAAAAAAATTGACCTCATATATAATGAAATGGGTAGCTTTATCATTTCATAAGAAAAAAATTAGAGAAAATATATTAATTCAGGAAAACTTGGCTTATTAGGCAAATCGGGCTTTGCATAGTAGGCTGAGAAGTGCGTTCTGGCTACTAGGTACGACATATATATATATATATATATATATATATATATATATATATATATATATATATATATATATATATATATATATATATATATATATATATATATAATTTTGTAACTAGCGTCAAACATTGTTATTTTAAATTTGGGTTCAGTTTAACTACCTCTCAATGGATGAGTAATTGGGGCATAATAAAGGCACTAAGCTGATAAAATGAAAGATGGGAAAACAACATTAGAGAGATAAACTCGAGAGACGTTTTCATGTTAACCCAAAAATTATTTGAGGAGCAAGACGGACTGCGGGTCAGGCAATTGGTCTTCATGCTATCGTGATGGGGGATCAGCCATTATACGTGTTAATGACTCTTGTATAGTTGTGTAGTTAAGGACAACAGGGTAAAGGGGTAATGGGCATTGTGGTTGATTGTTCTACCTGGGAATCCTCCACTGTTTTATATCTTATGTATGTATGTATGTATGTATGTATGTATGTATGTATGTATGTATGTACTAACCTAGTTGTAGTTGCGGGGGTTGAACTTTGGCTCTTTGGTCCCGCCTCTCAACCGTCAATCAACTGATGTACAGATTCCTGAGCCTACTGGGCTCTGTCATATCTACATTTGAACCTGTATATGGAGTCAGCCTCCACCACATTACTGCCTAATGCATTCCATTTATTAACTACTCTGACACTGAAAAGTTCTTTCTATAATCTCCCTGGCTCATTTGGGTACTCAGCTTCCACCTGTGTCCCCTTGTGCGTGTACCACATGTGTTAAATAAATGTATGTATGTATGTATGTATGTATGTATGTATGTATGTATGTATGTATGTATGTATGTATGTATGTATGTATGTATGTATGTATGTATGTATGTATGTAAGGAGAGAAAGAGATGAAGACCGAGACAGAGAAATAGATATAGACAGAGTCAGGGAGAGAATGTTAGACACAGAGACGGATAGATAAGGATATGCAAAATCAGTGAGAGAATGACAGAGATAGAGCGAGGAAAGAGACAGAGATAGGCTGACACAGAGAATGGCAGAAACGAGGAGAGGCAGAGACAGAGGGACAGGGACAGACGGACAGGGCCAGAGGAGGGACGGGGGAACAGAGGGGGAGCAGTGGGACAGAGAGGGAGACAGGGACAGAGTCAGAGGGACAGGGTCAGAGAGGGGGACCGGGGGACAGAAGGAGGAGAGGGGGGCAGGAGACCAAGAGAGAGGGGACAGAGGAGAGACAGGGGATAGAAAGAGTGGGCAGGGGGACAGAGGGAGGGACAGGGACAGACAGAGAAAGACAGGAACAGGGGGGCAGAAAGGGCGGACAGGGGGACAGAGAGAGGGACAGGGGGCAGAGACAGGGACAAGGGGACAGAGATGGATAGGGGGACTGGAGGAAAGGGAGGGGGACAGATGAAGGACAGCAGACAGAAAGAGTGGGCAGGGGGACAGAGAGGTACAGGGGACAGAGAGAAGGACAGGGGGACAGAGATGGACAGGGGGACATAGAGGAACAGAGAGTGACAGGGGGACAGAGAGAGGGACAATGGGATAGAGAGGGACAGGGGGACAGAGAGATGGAAAGGGGGGACAAGGGGACAGGGATCGGGGACAGAGGACAGAAAATGTGGGCAAGGGGACAAAGTGAGGGACAGGGGGACAAAGATGGACAGGGGGACAGGAGGAAAGGGGGGGAGATGTATGAGGGGGAATGTTTGCGAGAGATGGAGAAGGGGTATTTAGAACGGTAAGTTAGAGAAGGGACAACTAAGGCGCATCATTGAAAAGCAAAGCAAATGAGCATCATTGCAGTAGCAGGAGCCACGCACATCTTCAGCCTGCGTTGTTGAGACATTGTCAATTAAGCGGTGTCCAATAGCAGTATCTTCGGTATTTAAGCGATACCTTAAAAAATACTGGAATTATTGAAAGATATTAATCCAGATATTAAGCCCCTTGTGCAACGCACACAAGAGGCAACAGCTTCTAGCTCTACAAGCGGCAATATAAAATAGAGAATAGGCGATTGTTTTCACTCATAGTGTAATAAACCCACGGACCCACCCACCCGCTGAAGCCGTAAATACCCAGACATTTCTTCCGTTTAAAATTAAGCCGGAATAATCCTCAGGTATGTGGAGGATGTGGGAGGCCTTTGATCAACCGCCGACTTCCTGCCCCGTCGACGGGGCCATCAGCCCTCAGCCAAATTCATGTGAAACATGTATGTGTGTGTATTAAATATTTTAATTTATTATTCCCAAGATTTAGCTGTTAGCTCTTGGACCCCGCCTTTCTAAGCGTCGGTTGTCTAATGTACCGACTCTCACCCTCTTTTCCTCCATCATATCTAAACAACATATATTTTTATCTAACACACACACACATCCCCAAGATGCAGCCTTTAGCAGCTTCCTGACTTTCAGGTTCCTATTTACTGCAAGGTGAATAGAGGCAGTAGTGTGTGTATGTTTGTGTGTGTGTGTGTGTACGTGTGTACGTGTGTGTGTTTGTGTGTATACTCACCTAGTTGTGGTTGCGGGGGTTGAGCTCTGGCTCTTTGGTCCCACCTCTCAAATGGCAATCAACTGATGTACAGATTCCTGAGCCTACTGGGCTCTATCATATCTGCATTTGAAACTGTGTATGGAGTCAGCCTCCACCACATCACTGCCTAATGCATTCCATCTATTAACTACTCTGACACTGAAAAAGTTCTTTCTAACATACCAGTGGCTCATTTGGGTACTAAGTTTCCACCTGTGTCCCCTAGTTCGCCTACCACCCGTGTTAAACAGTTTATCTTTATGTACCCTATCGATTGCTCTGAGAATTTTGTAGGTAGTGATCATGTCTCCCCTTACTCTTCTGTCTTCCAGTGTCATGAGGTGCATTTCTCGCAGCCTGTCCTCGTAACTCATGCCTCTTAGTCCTGGGACTAGCCTATTGGCATACCATTAAACTTTTTCAAGCTTCGTCCTGTGCTTAACAAGGTGAGTGTGTGTGTACGTGTATAACACACACGTACTTATGTGGTACGTGTGTACTACATAATTGTAAGGCGTTTGCTGAATTAGAAAAGTCGGCTAGCAGTCCACCCTTAACGACACAATTAACTCATTACATAAAAAAATACGTGGCTGTGCAATAGTGTGTGGGAATTGGGGAACTGGTGTGCATTTAGACGACTGGTGAGGACCAACAATGACGTAGAAGGATGGCACCAGCGTCTGAATCAAAGGGCAGTGAGGGACAACTTGGCTTTATATATTTTAATCCCCTTACTGTACCGTGAGGCGTCCCTGGTAACCTTGCAATACCAACTGGTTTCTGATCAACAGCTAAAGTCCAGTCGCCGCAAGAGCAATAAAGAGAAACAGGAACATTTGTGGAAGCTTTGGGACCGTTACGAGGAAAAACAGATAAGCACCTCACAGTTCCTCAAGGAATGTTCGCGTTTTATCCCAGGAAGTGCCTGAACTAGAATTAGAAAACAGCAGTCTGTTTACTGGTTGTTATTTAACTTAAGTTAGTTGTAAATGATATTGTAAAAATAGCCACTGAGAACTGATGAGTTGCCCAAGACTTTTCCTCGTAAAGAGGGAATTGATTACAAACTTGGACTGCCTTTGAGCAGCCTGAGGGCAGCAATATCCCAGGAACATCAACTAAATTTCGGAGACTTGAAGCAAAGTGAAATTCACACCAGTTCCTCCATCTATCATCATTCTATCATGCAGGAAGAACCGCACGTCTATGGGTCATCCAATAATGTTAGCAGACTTCTAGATGTTACCACTGCTAGGCTTAGGCTCGGCTACAAGTACCTCTGGGAGTTTGTAACATCTGCTGATGTAGATTTGACTAAATGTAAACTCTATCAGCAGAACTATTCGCTTACTTTGCGTCATTATATAATGGAATGTGAAAAAATCGCGGAATTTAGAGATAACACCATCAATAGTGTCCAAGAAATGTGTAAGTACTTCATTCATAATGATGTGCTGCTCGAAATCTTAGCGAAGTATCCAAAATTTGCTTACTGTAGGTAATGCATGCACATGACTGTAAAGCTGCTGCCCAGTTGGGTGGGTGTGGAGCACATGACTGTAAAGCTGCCGCCCAGTTGGGTGGGTGTGCAGTGTGCAGCAAGACTAGTAACTGTGTGACTCACCATAGATGTAAAGTGCCTTGTATAGTGACTGTTGTGAGCCTCTTGTTGATCACTTGTGACACAAAGATTATTGATGTGTGTATTTGTGTAGGTGATTAGATATGTATGTGTATGTATATATGTATACGTACATATATATGTACATGTATGTATGAGAGTGTGTACATGTATATATAATATTAATAATTTTGTAACTAGTGTCACAAATTGTTATTTGCTTAGCTAAACGAACTAGAGGGTTCAGTTCCTGAACCGATTATGTGCCTCTGTAATCCTTTACACCACCGCCCACGGGATGGGTATGGGGTGCATAATAAAGAAAGAAATAGAGTTGAATTGGCCTGATTAAGACTTTATGACCATGTAATCTATGTTTTGCTCCACTACTTACTGGTTGAGTATGGGGTGCATAACAAATAATAGCCTCCTTCGGGGGCGCCTTGTTTCTAAACGTGTTAGTCTTAAATCCTTTAATCTCAAATCTTGCTACAATGTACCTCTTAATATATGTTATGTACTCTCGCAACCCAATGTACCTTCTTGTATATAAATAAATAGATTTCAACTGTAAGGGGGGTATAGTTTGCACCTTGTTATTCTAATAATGGATAAAAAATTCTAATAATGGAAGCGCTAATTATATGAACAAGTGCCATGTATTTATTCAGACGAGAACAACAGCGAACACAAACCAGCGCATATACGAACGGAATGGTTTGTATGTACAAACTTCTCAGTGAACGAAGTTGTTTCTAGCCCGGTATCCGAAATTGCAGTATACGACTTGACCAGTCCCCGCCAAGAGTTACATAAAGGGGCCGCCCAGAGGCATATAAAGGGGCCGCCTCGAGGCACATAAAGGGCCGCCTAGAGGCATATAAAGGGCCGCCTAGAGGCACATAAAGGGGCCGCCTAGAGGCACATATATGAGCCGCCTAGAGTAAACATAAAGGGCCGCCTAGAGGCATATAAAGGGGCCACCTCGAGGCACATAAAGGGGCAGCCTCGAGGCACATAAATGGGCCACCTAGAGGCACATAAATGGGCCGCCTAGAGGCACATAAAGGGGCCGCCTAGAGGCACATAAAGGGCCGCCTAGAGGTACATAAAGGGCCGCCTAGAGGTGCATAAAGGGGCCAGCTAGAGGTGCATAAAGGGCCGCCTAGAGGCACATAAAGGGCCACCTAGAGGCACATAAAGGGCCGCCTAAAGGCATATAAAAGGCCGCCTAGAGGCACATAAAGGGGCAGCCTCGAGGCACATAAATGGGCCGCCTAGAGGCACATAAAGGGCCGCCTAGAGGCACATAAAGGGGCCGCCTAGAGGTATATAAAGGGCCGCCTAGAGGTGCATAAAGGGGCCAGCTAGAGGTTCATAAAGGGCCGCCTAGAGGCACATAAAGGGCCGCCTAGAGGTACATAAAGTGGCCGCCTAGAGGCACATAAAGGGGCCGCCTACAGGCACATAAAGGGGCCGCCTAGAGGCACATAAAGGGGCCGCCTAGAGGTACATAAAGGAGCCGCCTAGAGGCACATAAAGGGGCCGCCTAGAGGTACATAAAGGAGCCGCCTAGAGGCACATAAAGGGGCCGCCTAGAGTCACATAAAGGGCCGCCTTGAGGTACATAAAGGGCCTCCTAGAGGCACATAAAGGGGCCGCCTAGAGGCACATAAAGGGGCCGCCTAGAGGCACATAAAGGGCCCGCCTAGAGGTACATAAAGGGCCGCCTAGAGGCACATAAAGGGGCCGCCTAGAGGCACATAAAGGGGCCGCCTAGAGGTTCATAAAGGGCCGCCTAGAGGTACATAAAGGGCCGCCAAGAGGCACATAAAGGGCCGCCTAGAGGCACATAAAGGGGCCGCCTAGAGGTACATAAAGGGGCCGCCTAGAAGTAGTAGGGAGTAAGAGCCAGCGGCTCCTTTTTTTTCAGGCCGGAGGACCCCTGTGGACTGTAAGAGCCAGCGGCTCCTTTTTTTTTTCAGGCCGGAGGACCCCTGTGGACTGTAAGAGCCAGCGGCTCCTTTTGTTTTTTCTGGTAAATATCCCGCGTGTTAGCCAGGGTTTCAGGTAAATTTTGTCAGTCACAGATTTTAGAAGTAAGGATTTCTTATGATGAAAATAATTTCCGAGACTTAGAAGTTTGTTAAGGTTTCTTATGATGTAAATAATGTCATACGAGTTTGTTAAAGTTCTTATGAGAAAAATAATTTCCGAGACTTAGAAGTTTGTTAAGGCCTTATGGGACAAATTCAAGTAACGTATGTAGCTCTTTAGGGCTTCCAGGAGAACTCTACGGACATATTTTACATGTTTTCAACTTACAAAATCGTCTGTGTAAGCCATAGTTTTCATATAAATTTAGAAAATCACCTGTGTAAGTCATGGTTTTCAGTGTTTCGTACCTCACACCCCCCTCCCTCCCCCCTTACCTCGCAATCTCTCGCGTCACCTTTATTTACTTTACGCCCGGACAGCCAGTCGGCTCTTAATCTTATCTTATCTTCATAATATCTGGACCGTCCCTCCTCTCTCTCTCTCCCTCCTCTCTCTCTCTCTCTCCTTTCATTCAGTTCAGTTCAACTATTTTCCAACATCGTATGTTTTCTCCTTTTCATTAAGCAAGTCAGTTTTACACAAATAAATCATGTTAGTAAGCATGTTCTAGCTCACGTTCCCCCACCTTAGTCCCCTGTCGTATAATGAATACTATCATTCCAATCCCTCTAAAATTTAAAAATAATCATATTTCAAACGTAGTTCAATACAGTAATTTAGTTACCAAGCTCCAGCGCTTGTCCTCCGCCTTAGCTCTCTCTCGTATCTTCGTTAGTATCAGTCCAATTTCCCTGAAATTTTTACCCTCTGTATTTCAGGCACCATAAATAAGATCAAACAGTTACCAAGCTCCAGCGCTTGTCCTCCGCCTTAGCTCTCTCTCGTATCTTCGTTAGTAACAGTCCAATTTCCCTGAAATTTTTACCCTCTGTATTTCAGGCACCATAAATAAGATCAAAACAGTTACCAAGCTCCAGCGCTTGTCCTCCGCCTTAGTTCTCTTTCATATCTTTGTAAATAAACCACCAATTTCCCTGAAATTTTTACCCTCTGTATTTCAGACACCGTAAATAAAATCAAGTCAGTTATCGAGCTCCAGCTCTCGTCCCCGCCTTAGTTCTCCTTCGTATCTTTGTAAATAACCCATCAATTTCCCTAAAATTAAAAGCAGACATACTTCAAAGTTAGTAAATAAGATCAAGTCAGTTACTGAGCTCCAGCTCTCGTCCCCGCCTTAGTTCTCTTTCATATCTTTGTAATAAACCATCAATTTCCCCAAAATTTTTACCCTCTGTATTTCAGACATAGTAAATATGATGAAAACAATTATAAAACTCTAGCTCTTGTCCTCTATCCAAGTTCACTCCGGTAAATTCATTACTATCAGTCCAAATCCCCCTGAGATTTAAACACTCAACTACATTTTCAGACATAGTAAATAAGATCAAGTCAGTTATCAAGTTTCAACTCTTGTGCCCCAGCTTAGTTCATTTGTACAAGTTCTTTATTTTCCAACTAAATCACCCTGAGATTTAAGATCACCGTATTTCTAACGTAGTAAAATTAATCGGGGCATTAACCAAGCTCCATTTCCTCAGCCTTAGATCATCAGACATAAATATATTCGATCAAGTCCCTCTCAGCCTATCTGTTTATCAGAGTATTTACTTTACCCTTCTCATCCCCAACGTATCCAAACCTTCAATAATCATACTGTATTTGCATATTTTCTCTATATTCAGCTGTGTTCTTCACATTTTGTCCATGTTTTCTATGTTCACTCCATGTTCTTCAAATGTTCACAGTCCCATTCAGTTTATATTTTCACAAGTATCTCCATTTTTCTGTAATCTTTCTCTTAGTCTCATTACTTTCTCTACAAATTCTAGTCATATTTTCTATGTTTTCATGTTCATCACATGTTCTCTTTACAACTTTTATACTCAATATTCATGCTAACTTCCATATTTTGTGTTCTTTGCAATATTCATGTTCCTCTACAAGTTCATGTTCCTCACAAGATCACTTCGTTTTTTTCACCTTCACTTACATGTTTTCTACATTCTTTGTCATATTCTCCATGTTCTTCACAAGTCCATTATTCATTCTTTGTATTCCCTATTCTCCTTATCATGTTTTCATGTTCACTGTATTCATCAACTTTTCTTACATATGTTCTTTGCCATGTTCCCCATATGTTCTCTGGGTTTTTCCCCTTACATGTTATCTAACGTTCCTTAACTAAAAAATCTTTCACCAATCAACTAAAACATAGTCACTTTCGTCATTTCTCAACTAAACTTATTATCCAGTCAACTAAAAATAGTCAGAAATAGCCTCGTTCAACACTGTTCTTAACTAAAACAACCTTTCTCTTAGCTAAAAATTGTCAAAGGAAACTTTTTTCAGCACTTTCTTAACAGGCGCTATGTTTCATCAAGAAAAAATTGTCAAAGGAAACTTTCCAAAACTGTTCATAACTAGCTTTTATCCATCGTCAATCAACTAAAAATAATAACTTTCATCATTTCTTAACTAAACATATTCCCCATTCATCAGAAAATAACCGTGTTCTTCATGTTTCATTGTCATTTCATAACTAAAATTATCTGCCAATCATCAGAAAAAGTCATGTTCATCATGTTTTGGCTTTTGCTCAACTAAAAGTATTCATCGGTCAACTAAAAAATAGTTACTTCATCATGTTTCCTTGTCATTTCTTAACTGAAATATCACTTCTCTCATCTGAAAATAGTCAGGATTAACCTCATTCAACACCGTTCTTAACTAAAACAGCCTTTCGCTTAGCTAAAAATTGTCAAAGGAATCTTTTCAGCACTGTTCATAACTAAAATTATCCATCAATCAACAGAAAAAGCCATGTTCATCATGTTTTGTCTTTTTGCTTAACTAAATTATGTTTTGTCAAGTAAGAAAATATAGTCAAAGATATCTTTCATCGCTGTTCTTAACTGACATTATACTTTGGGGAGCACAAAAATAGTCTCCCTCGTCATATTTTGTCTTTTTCCTCAACTAAAAGAGTCAAATGTAACTTTTTCAACACTTTCGTAACTAAAATTATATATCGCTAAGTAAGAAAAATAGCCAAAGGTGCTCTCCTTTACACCAAAGTTACTCTTTGAGAAATCAAAGACACTCTTCAATACATTAAGGACTTACTCAAAGACACCAAAGTTACACTCAAAGACATCCTTCGAGACATCAAAGACATCCTTAAGACTTCAATGGGACTCTTCCATTCATCAAAGACATTCTCTAAGCCCTCAAAGTTATTCTCAGAACAATCAAAAGTTATTCCAAGGCAACAAAAGTTATTCTCAGAACAATCAAAAGTTATTCCAAGACAGCAAAAGTCATTCTCAGAGCTATCAAAATTATTCTCGGAGTCATCAAAGGTATTCTCTAACTCACTTTGGTCATTAAAGTTAATTTCTATGTTATAAAAGTTTGTCTCAGAGACATCTAAAGTTAATCTTAGAGTTATCAAATGTAATCTCTAACTCACTTTTGTTCATCAAAGTTGATCTCAGAGTTAACAAAGGTAATCTCTAACTCACTCTCGTACATCAAAGTTGTTTCAAAGACATCAAAGTTAATCTCAGAGTTATCCAAAGATATTCTCATGTCCACAAAAGTTATTCACAGAGTCGTCAAAGTTAATCCAAGACATCTTCGTTCTTAAAAGTTATTCTCAGAGACATCTAAAGTTATTCTTTAAGACAACAAAGTCTTTCTCAGAGTCATCAAAGTTATTCTCAGAGTCACCTTTGTTATTCAAAGAAGCCTTCCGAGACATCCTCGTTCAACAAAAACTGTCCTCAGAGCCATCAAAAAGTTAAATACAGTCGTCAAAGTTATTCTCTAAGTATCTTTTCGTTCATCAGAGAAGCTTTCTAAGACATCTTTGTTCATCCAAGTTGTTCTCTAAGACATCAATCTTGTTCTCTAAGACATCAAAGATGTTCTCTAAATCATAAAGTTAATCTCTAAGTCACCTTCATTCTTCAGAGAAACTTTCCAAAACATCTTTGTTCATCAAAGTTATTCTCAGAGTTAACAAAGGTAATCTCTAACTCACTCTCGTTCGTCAAAGTTAATCCAAGACATCATCTTTCATCAAAGATATTTTCAGAGACATCTAAAGTTAATTTCTATGTTATAAAGTTATTCTCAGAGACATCTAAAGTTAATCTTGCTCATCAAAGTTGTTCTCTAAACATCAATGTTGTTCTCCAAGACATCAAAGATGTTCTCAAAATCATAAAAGTTATTCCCAGAGCTATCAAAGTTATTCTCAAAGTCATCAAAGTTATTCAAAGAGCTAACAAAAGTTATTCTCTAAGTAACCTTTCGTTCATCAGAGAAGCTTTCTAAGACATCTTCGTTCATCAATGTTGTTCTCCAAGACATCAAAGATGTTCTCAAAATCATAAAAGTTATTCCCAGAGCTATCAAAGTTAATCTCAGAGTTATCCAAAGATATTCTCATGTCCACAAAAGTTATTCCAAGAGACGTCAAAGTTGTTTCAAAGACATCAAAGTTAATCTCAGAGTTATCCAAAGACATTCTCAGAGACATCTAAAGTTATTCTCTAAGACATCAAAGTTGTTCTAAGAGTTATCAAAAGTTATTCTCTAAGTAACCTTTCGTTCATCAGAGAAGCTTTCTAAGACATCTTCGTTCATCAATGTTGATCTCTAAGTCACCTTTGTTCATCAAAGAAACTCGCCTTCTTCCATCAAGCTATACTTTAAGACAACATTGTTGTTCTCTAAGACATCTTCAGGCATAAAATTTCTCCCCAAAATGTAACTAGTTCAGCTTTTCATACCAAACCTGCATTTCTGTTAAAACATATTTTCTTAGTTGCTTTACCCTAAAACTGTTCTCTGAACTACACTGTTCAAACCTACGTAACCTATCCTCTCCACCCAATGTTACTTAGTTAACGTAACGTTCCTAAACCTAACTTTACCTATCCTATCCTAACATAACTTACCTTACCTTACATACCTTTCCTAACTTAACCTGCTTAACCTATCTTACCTAACTTTACCTATATTACCTTACCATACCTTACCTATCTTACCTGACTTTACCTATCTTACCTAACTTAACCTGCATAACCTAATTTTACCTATGTTACCTTACCTATCTTACCTAACCTAACCTAACCTAACTTTACCTATGTTACCTTACCTTACCTATCTTACCTGACTTTACCTATCTTACCTAACTTAACCTGCATAACCTAACTTTACCTATGTTACCTTACCTTACCTACCTTTCCTAACTTAACCTGCTTAACCTATCTCACCTATCTTACCTAACTTTACCTATCTTACCTAACTTTACCTATGTTACCTTACCTTACCTACCTTTCCTAACTTTACCTATCTTACCTAACTTACCTACATTACCTAACTTAACTTAACCTGCTTAACCTAACTTACCTTACCTAACTTATATAACTTATCTTACCTATCCTAACGTAACCTAACTTGCTTTACCTAACTTAATCTTACATTCCCAAACTGATGTATCCTAACTTATCTAGTCCAACCAGACATGATCTAACTTAAGTATTCCTTCTTGTCTTTGTGTTTCGTCAATCATTGTCTCATATTCATTTACTCATTTCAAAGAATTATAATTTCTCAAATGGACGTTTTGCATTTCAAGTGCTATTTGTTAGAGATTGGATATTTAAGCATTTCAAAGAATTTTTGTTATATATGGGCATTTACTCATTTCAAGGGATAATTTCTCAAATGGACGTTTTTGCATTTCAAGTGTTATTTGTTTAAGATTGGGTGTTTAACCATTTCAAAGGTTTTTGTTATATATGGGAACTTACTCGTTTCAAGGGCAAATTTCTCAAATGGTCATTTTTGAAGATCAAGGGTTATTTGTTAAAGTTCATCAAGTTGCTCATAAGTTGTATTTATTATCTTATGTTCTTATTTCCCAACCCCTTAACCTAACCTCTTGTAATCTTAGTGTATTTAGTAGGTTCTATCTTATGTTCTTATTCCCCAACCCTTTAACCTAACCTTTCAGATGTAGTTTGTTGAATATATTATCCTTTTCCTAACCTTTCAGATGTAGTTTATTGTGTTTTTTGACGTATTTGTTGAATATATTATCCTTTTCCTAACCTTTCAGATGTAGTTTTGTTTCTCCTTTTTGTATATTTTTACCCAAACCTTCTTTCCTTCTTTACTTTGTTTTCACATATAAGTTCATTCTTTATCATAGTAATAATAAAATTACAATAGTAAAGAATCAGATCTACTAAGACTTGAAATTGAGAAACAAGAGCTCAAGGGAGTGAGAGCATGAAAGAAGAGCAAGGAGTAAGAGAGAGGGGGCGGAAGAAAATGGGACCAAAGAAGAGAGAATGAGAGAGAGAGAGTGTGGGCATGGGGGACTAAGACTTGAATTTGAGAAAAAGAAAAACTAAGTGAATGAGAGTGAGGGTGAGAGAATGGGAGCATTAAGACTTGAATTTGAGAAAGAAGAGAGCATTTGAGTGAGAGCATGAAAAGAGGAGAAAAGAGTAAGAGAGAGGGGGAGGAAGAGCATGTGAGCACTAAGACTTGAATTTGAGAAAAAGAAAAACTAAGTGAATGAGAGTGAGGGTGTGAGAGTGGGAGCAATAAGACTTGAATTTGAGAAACAAGAGAGCATTTGAGCAAATGAGGGAGAGAGAGGGGGAGGAAGAGAGAGAATAAGGGAGAGAGATAGAAAAGGAGGGTTAGAAGGAGTAGGAGAATCAAAGTAAAGAAGGAAAGAAGGTTTGGGTAAAAATATACAAAAAGGAGAAACAAAACTACATCTGAAAGGTTAGGAAAAGGATAATATATTCAACAAATACGTCAAAAAACACAATAAACTACATCTGAAAGGTTAGGAAAAGGATAATATATTCAACAAACTACATCTGAAAGGTTAGGTTAAAGGGTTGGGGAATAAGAACATAAGATAGAACCTACTAAATACACTAAGATTACAAGAGGTTAGGTTAAGGGGTTGGGAAATAAGAACATAAGATAATAAATACAACTTATGAGCAACTTGATGAACTTTAACAAATAACCCTTGATCTTCAAAAATGACCATTTGAGAAATTTGCCCTTGAAACGAGTAAGTTCCCATATATAACAAAAACCTTTGAAATGGTTAAACACCCAATCTTAAACAAATAACACTTGAAATGCAAAAACGTCCATTTGAGAAATTATCCCTTGAAATGAGTAAATGCCCATATATAACAAAAATTCTTTGAAATGCTTAAATATCCAATCTCTAACAAATAGCACTTGAAATGCAAAACGTCCATTTGAGAAATTATAATTCTTTGAAATGCTTAAATATCCAATCTCTAACAAAATAGCACTTGAAATGCATAAGTGACCATTTGAGAAATTAACTAATGAAATGAGTAAATGAATATGAGACAATGATTGACGAAACACAAAGACAAGAAGGAATACTTAAGTTAGATCATGTCTGGTTGGACTAGATAAGTTAGGATACATCAGTTTGGGAAAGTAAGATTAAGTTAGGTAAGACAAGTTAGGTTAGGATAGGACAGGTAAAGTTAGGTAAGATAGGTAAGGTAAGGTAAGGTAAGGTTAAGCAGGTTAAGTTAGGTAAGGTAGGTAAGGTAAGTTATGTTAGGATAGGTAAAGTTAGGTAAGATAGGGAAGGTAAGGTAAGGTATGTTAGGATAGGTAAAGCTAGGTTTAGGAACGTTACGTTAACTAAGTAACATTGGGTGGAGAGGATAGGTTACGTAGGTTTGAACAGTGTAGTTCAGAGAACAGTTTTAGGGTAAAGCAACTAAGAAAATATGTTTTAACAGAAATGCAGGTTTGGTATGAAAAGCTGAACTAGTTACATTTTGGAGAGAAAATTTTATGACTGAAGATGTCTTAAAGAATAACATGATGGAAGAAGGAGAGTTTCTTTGATGAATGAAGGTGTCTTAGAGAACAACTTTGGAGAACGAAGATGAATTAGAGATCGCTTTGATGACTCTGAGAATAACTCTGGTCAACGAATATGGATTGGAAAGTTTCTCTAATGAACGAAGGTGAGTTAAGATTAACTTTTATGATTTAGAGAACATCTTTGGTAGCTCTGAGAAAGACTTTGTTGTCTTAGAGAATAACTTTCAGGACTTAGAGAATGTCTTTGATGAATGGAAGTGAGTTAGAGAATAACATATCATGACTGAGAATAACTTTTGATAACTCTTAGAACAACTTTGATGTCTTAGAGAATAACTTTAGATGTCTCTGAGAATGTCTTTGGATAACTCTGAGATTAACTTTGAAGTCTTTGAAACAACTTTGACGTCTCTTGGAATAACTTTTGTGGACATGAGAATATCTTTGGATAACTCTGAGATTAACTTTGATAGCTCTGGGAATAACTTTTATGATTTTGAGAACATCTTTGATGTCTTGGAGAACAACATTGATGTTTAGAGAACAACTTTGATGACCAAGATTAACTTTAGATGTCTCTGAGAATAACTTTATAACATAGAAATTAACTTTAGATGTCTCTGAAAATAACTTTGATGACTTCGAGAATAACATTTGATGACTCTGAGAACAAGTTTGATAGCTCTGAGAATAACTTTAGATGTCTCTGAAAATAACTTTGATGAAAGAAGATGTCTTAGATTAACTTTTGATGACTTTGAAAACAAGTTTGATGAACAAAGATGTTTTGAAAGTTTCTCTGACGAACGAAGGTGAGTCTGAGAATAACTTTTATGTCTTAGAGAAGAACATTGATGGTTTAGAGAGAATATCTTTGATGAAAAATGATGTCTTAGATTAACTTTGATGACTCTGTGAATAAGTTTGATGACTTTGAGAACAAGTTTGATAGCTCTGAGAATGACTTTTATGCCTCTGAGAATAACTTTGATGAATAAAGATGTTTTGGAAAGTATCTCTGAAGAACGAAGGTGACTCTGAGAATAACTTTTGTTAGCTCTTTGAATAACTTTGATGAACGAGAGTGAGTTAGAGATTACCTTTGTTAACTCTGAGATCAACTTTGATGAACAAAAGAGAGTTAGAGATTACATTTGATAACTCTAAGATTAACTTTAGATGTCTCTGAGACAAACTTTTATAACATAGAACTTAACTTTAATGACCAAAAGTGAGTTAGAGAATACCTTTTGATGACTCCGAGAATAATTTTGATAGCTCTGAGAATGACTTTTGTTGTCTTGGAATAACTTTTGATTGTGCTGAGAATAACTTTGAGGGCTTAGAGAATGTCTTTGATGAATGGAAGAGTCCCATTGAAGTCTTTGATGTCTCGAAGGATGTCTTAGAGTGTAACTTTGGTGTCTTTGAGTAAGTCCTTGATGTATTGAAGAGAGTCTTTGATTTCTCGAAGAGTAACTTTGGTGTAAAGAAGAGCACCTTTGACTATTTTTCTTACTTAGCGACATATAATTTTAGTTACGAAAGTGTTGAAAAAGTTACATTTGACTATTTTAGTGCTCCACAAAGTATAAATGTCAGTTAAGAACGACGATGATAGATATCTTTGACTATATTTTCTTACTTGACGATGGATAAAGTTAGTTATGAACAGTGCTGAAAAGATTCCTTTGACAATTTTTAGCTAAGCAAAAGGTTACTTTAGTTAAGAACGGTGTTGAATGAGGTTAATCCTGACTATTTCAGATGAGAGAAGTGATATTTCAGTTAAGAAATGACAAGGAAACATGATGAAGCAATTATTTTTAGTTGACTGATGAATACTTTAGTTAAGGAAAAAGACAAAACATGACGAGGGAGACTATTTTTGTGCTCCCCAAAGTATAATGTCAGTTAAGAACAGCGATGAAAGATATCTTTGGTTATTTTTTCTTACTTGACAAAACATAATTTTAGTTAAGCAAAAAGACAAAACATGATGAACATGGCTTTTTCTGTTGATTGATGGATAATTTTAGTTATGAAATGACAATGAAACATGAAGAACACGGCTATTTTCTGATGACTGGGGAATAAGTTTAGTTAAGAAATGATGAAAGTTATTATTTAGTTGATTGACGATGGATAAAAGCTAGTTATGAACAGTTTTGGAAAGTTTCCTTTGACAATTTTTTCTTGATGAAACATAGCGGCTGTTAAGAAAGTGCTGAAAGAAGTTTCCTTTGACAATTTTCAGCTAAGAGAAAGGGTGTTTTAGTTAAGAACAGTGTTGAACGAGGTTATTTCTGACTATTTTTAGTTGACTGGATAATAAGTTTAGTTGAGAAATGACGAAAGTGACTATGTTTTTAGTTGATTGGCGAAAGATTTTTAGTTAAGAAGTTACAAGAAAGGTTTGTCTTTGTAAATTTGGAACTGAATAAATTGTAGATTTGTTTAAGAATATGGCTGGTAGAACTATTAAGTTGACTACGAGAATTACTTTGACATAGTTTTTGCAAATAAAAACTTGGTGACTAAAATTGTTGAGGAAACTGTATTGCTGATGCTAATATTTGACAAAGAACTAGTTAGTGAATGGAAGAAACAAAGAACATAAAAAAATTGAGGTTAAGTAAGGGAATGAACACAGTGAACATACGGTGAACACAGAAAACATGTAAGAAAAAGTTGATGAATACAGTGAACATGCTGGGAATATGAACTTACAGAGAACATGAAAACATGATAAGGAGAATAGGGAATACAAAGAATGAACAATGGACTTGTGAAGAACATGGAGAATATGACAAAGAATGTAGAAAACATGTAAGTGAAGGTGAAAACGAAGTGATCTTGTGAGGAACATGAACTTGTAGAGGAACATGAATATTGACAAAGAACACAAAAAATATGGAAGTTAGCATGAATATTGAGTATAAAAGTTGTAAAGAGAACATGTGATGAACGTGAAAACATAGAAAATATGACTAGAATTTGTAGAGAAAGTAATGAGACTAAGAGAAAGATTACAGAAAAAATGGAGATACTTGTGAAAATATGAACTGAATGGGACTGTGAACATTTGAAGAACATGGAGTGAACATAGAAAACATGGACAAAATGTGAAGAACACAGCTGAATATAGAAAAAATATGCAAATACAGTATGATTATTGAAGGTTTTGATACGTTGGGGATTGATACGTTGGGGATGAGAAGGGTAAAGTAAATACTCTGATAAACAGATAGGCTGGAGAGGGACTTGATCGAATATATTTATGTCTGATGATCTAAGGCTGAGGAAATGGAGCTTGGTTAATGCCCCGATTAATTTTACTACGTTAGAAATACGGTGATCTTAAATCTCAGGGTGATTTAGTTGGAAAATAAAGAACTTGTACAAATGAACTAAGCTGGGGCACAAGAGTTGAAACTTGATAACTGAACTGGTTTTTATTTACTATGTCTGAAAATGTAGTTGGGTGATTTGGACTGAGAGTAATGATTTTACAAAAGTGAGCTTGGACAGAGGACAAGAGCTAGTTTTATAATTGTTTACTTCATATTTACTATGTCTGAAATACAGAGGGTAAAAAATTTCAGGGAAATTGATGGTTTATTTACAAAGACTTGAGGGTGGAAGAGGGTGGGGGACGAGAGCTGGAGCTCGATAACTGACTTGATTTTATTTACTAACTTTGAAGTATGTCTGCTTTTAATTTTAGGGAAATTGATGGGTTATTTACAAAGATACGAAGGAGAACTAAGGCGGGGACGAGAGCTGGAGCTCGATAACTGACTTGATTTTATTTACGGTGTCTGAAATACAGAGGGTAGAAATTTCAGGGAAATTGGTGGTTTATTTACAAAGATATGAAAGAGAACTAAGGCGGAGGACAAGAGCTGGAGCTTGGTAACTGTTTTGATCTTATTTATGGTGTCTGAAATACAGAGGCTAAAAATCTCAGGGAATTTGGACTGTTACTAATGATTTTGTACAAATGAACTAAGCTGGGGACAAGAGCTAGAGTTTGATAATTGTTTGCATTTACTAAACTATGTCTGAAATACAGAGGGTAGAAATTTCAGGGAAATTGGACTGATACTAACGAAGATACGAGAGAGAGCTAAGGCGGAGGACAAGAGCTGGAGCTTGGTAACTAAATTACTGTATTGAACTACATTTGAAATATGATTATTTTTAAATTTTAGAGGGATTGGAATGATAGTATTCATTATACGACAGGGGACTAAGGTGGGGAACGTGAGCTAGAACTTGCTTACTAACATGATTTATTTGTGTAAAACTGACTTGCTTAATGAAAAGGAGCAAACATACTGACTTGCTTAATGAAAAGGAGCAAACATACGATGTTGGAAAATAGTTGAACTGAATGAAAGGAGAGAGAGAGAGAGAGGAGGGACGGTCCAGATATTATGAGAAGATAACATAAGATAAGAGGTCTGGCTGACCGGGCGTAAAGTAAACACAGGTGAGGCGACAGATTGCGAGGTAAGGGGGGGAGGGAGGGGGGTGTGATGTACGAAACCCTGAAAACAATGACTTACACAGGTGATTTTCTAAATTTATATGAATAACTAAGGCTTACATAGACGATTTTGTAAGTTGAAAACATGTAAAATATGTCCGTAGAGTTCTCCTGGAAACCCTAAAGTGCTACACACGTTATTTGAATTTCTCCCATAAGGCTTTAACAAACTTCTAAGTCTCGGAAATTATTTTTCTCATAAGAACTTTAACAAACTCGTATGACATTATTTACATCATAAGAAACCTTAACAAACTTCTAAGTCTCGGAAATTATTTTCATCATAAGAAATCCTTACTTCTAAAATCTGTGACTGACAAAATTTACCTGAAACCCTGGCTAACACGCGGGATATTTACCAGAAAAAACAAAAGGAGCCGCTGGCTCTTACAGTCCACAGGGGTCCTCCGGCCTGAAAAAAAAGGAGCCGCTGGCTCTTACTCCCTACTACTCCTAGAGGCACATAAAGGAGCCGCCTAGAGGCACATAAAGGGGCCGCCTAGAGGTACATAAAGGGGCCGCCTAGAGGTACATAAAAAGCCGCCTAGAGGCACATAAAGGAGCCGCCTAGAGGCACATAAAGGGGCCGCCTAGAGGTACATAAAGGGGCCGCTAGAGGCACATAAAGGAGCCGCCTAGAGGCACATAAAGGGGCCGCCTAGAGGTACATAAAGGGGCCGCCTAGAGGTACATAAAAAGCGGCCTAGAGGCACATAAAGAAGCCGCCTAGAGGCACATAAAGGGGCCGCCTAGAGGTACATAAAGGGGCCGCCTAGAGGCACATAAAGGGCCGCCTTGAGGTACATAAAGGGCCGCCTAGAGGCACATAAAGGGGCCGCCTAGAGGCACATAAAGGGGCCGCCTAGAGGCACATAAAGGGGCCGCCTAGAGGCACATAAAGGGGCCGCCTAGAGGTACATAAAGGCCCTCCTAGAGGCACATAAAGGACCGCCTAGAGGCACATAAAGGGAGCCGCCTAGAGGTTCATAAAGGGCCGCCTAGAGGTTCATAAAGAGCCGCCTAGAGGCACATAAAGGAGCCGCCTAGAGGCACATAAAGGAGCCGCCTAGAGGTGCATAAAGGGCCGCCTAGAGGCACATAAAGGGCCGCCTAGAGGTACATAAAGGGCCGCCTAGAGGCGCATAAAGGAGCCGCCTAGAGGTACATAAAGGGCCGCCTAGAGGCACATAAAGGGCCGCCTAGAGGTACATAAATGGCCGCCTAGAGGCGCATAAAGGAGCGGCCAGAGGCACATAAAGGGCCGCCTAGAGGCACATAGAGGGCCACCTAGAGGTACATAAAGTGCCGCCTAGAGGTACATAAAGGGCCGCCTAGAGGAGCATAAAGGAGCGGCCAGAGGTACATAAGGGCCGCCTAGAGGCACATAGAGGGCCACCTAGAGGTACATAAAGTGCCGCCTAGAGGTACATAAAGGGTCGCCTAGAGGTACATAAAGGGCCGCCTAGAGGCGCATAAAGGGCCGCCTAGAGGCACATAGAGGGCCACCTAGAGGTACATAAAGTGCCGCCTAGAGGTACATGAAGGGCCGCCTAGAGGCACATCAAGGGTCGCCTAGAGGTACATAAAGGGCCACCTAGAGGCGCATAAAGGGCCGCCTAGAGGCACATAAAGGGGCCGCCTAGAGGTACAAAAAAGGTCGCCTAGAGGCACATAAAGGGCCGCCTAGAGGCACATAGAGGGCCACCTAGAGGTACATATAGGGCCGCCTAGAGGCACATAAAGGACCGCCTAGAGGCACATAAAGGGCCGCCTAGAGGCACATAAAGGGCCGCCTAGAGGCACATAAAGGGCCGCCTAGAGGTACATAAAGGGCCGCCTAGAGGCACATAGAGGGCAACCTAGAGGTACATAAAGGGCCGCCTAGATGTACATAAAGGGTCGCCTAGAGGCACATAAAGGGCCGCCTAGAGGCACATAGAGGGCCACCTAGAGGTACATAAAGTGCCGCCTAGAGGCACATAAAGGGCCGCCTAGAGGCACATAAAGGGCCGCCTAGAGGTACATAAAGGGCCGCCTAGAGGCACATAAAGGCCCGCCTAGAGGTACACAAAAGGTCGCCTTGAGGTACATAAAGGGGCCGCCTAGAGGTACATAAAGGGGCCGCCTAGAGGCACATAAAGGGCCGCCTAGAGGTACATAAAGGGCCGCCTAAAGGTACATAAAGGGCCGCCTAGAGGCACATAAAGGGGCCGCCTAGAGGCACATAAAGGGGCCGCCTAGAGGCACATAAAGGGCCGCCTAGAGGTACATAAAGGGCCGCCTAGAGGTGCATAAAGGGGCCAGCTAGAGGTGCATAAAGGGCCGCCTAGAGGCACATAAAGGGCCACCTAGAGGCACATAAAGGGCCGCCTAAAGGCATATAAAAGGCCGCCTAGAGGCACATAAAGGGGCAGCCTCGAGGCACATAAATGGGCCGCCTAGAGGCACATAAAGGGCCGCCTAGAGGCACATAAAGGGGCCGCCTAGAGGTATATAAAGGGCCGCCTAGAGGTGCATAAAGGGGCCAGCTAGAGGTTCATAAAGGGCCGCCTAGAGGCACATAAAGGGCCGCCTAGAGGTACATAAAGTGGCCGCCTAGAGGCACATAAAGGGGCCGCCTACAGGCACATAAAGGGGCCGCCTAGAGGCACATAAAGGGGCCGCCTAGAGGTACATAAAGGAGCCGCCTAGAGGCACATAAAGGGGCCGCCTAGAGGTACATAAAGGAGCCGCCTAGAGGCACATAAAGGGGCCGCCTAGAGTCACATAAAGGGCCGCCTTGAGGTACATAAAGGGCCTCCTAGAGGCACATAAAGGGGCCGCCTAGAGGCACATAAAGGGGCCGCCTAGAGGCACATAAAGGGCCCGCCTAGAGGTACATAAAGGGCCGCCTAGAGGCACATAAAGGGGCCGCCTAGAGGCACATAAAGGGGCCGCCTAGAGGTTCATAAAGGGCCGCCTAGAGGTACATAAAGGGCCGCCAAGAGGCACATAAAGGGCCGCCTAGAGGCACATAAAGGGGCCGCCTAGAGGTACATAAAGGGGCCGCCTAGAGGCACATAAAGGAGCCGCCTAGAGGCACATAAAGGGGCCGCCTAGAGGTACATAAAGGGGCCGCCTAGAGGTACATAAAAAGCCGCCTAGAGGCACATAAAGGAGCCGCCTAGAGGCACATAAAGGGGCCGCCTAGAGGTACATAAAGGGGCCGCTAGAGGCACATAAAGGAGCCGCCTAGAGGCACATAAAGGGGCCGCCTAGAGGTACATAAAGGGGCCGCCTAGAGGTACATAAAAAGCGGCCTAGAGGCACATAAAGAAGCCGCCTAGAGGCACATAAAGGGGCCGCCTAGAGGTACATAAAGGGGCCGCCTAGAGGCACATAAAGGGCCGCCTTGAGGTACATAAAGGGCCGCCTAGAGGCACATAAAGGGGCCGCCTAGAGGCACATAAAGGGGCCGCCTAGAGGCACATAAAGGGGCCGCCTAGAGGCACATAAAGGGGCCGCCTAGAGGTACATAAAGGCCCTCCTAGAGGCACATAAAGGACCGCCTAGAGGCACATAAAGGGAGCCGCCTAGAGGTTCATAAAGGGCCGCCTAGAGGTTCATAAAGAGCCGCCTAGAGGCACATAAAGGAGCCGCCTAGAGGCACATAAAGGAGCCGCCTAGAGGTGCATAAAGGGCCGCCTAGAGGCACATAAAGGGCCGCCTAGAGGTACATAAAGGGCCGCCTAGAGGCGCATAAAGGAGCCGCCTAGAGGTACATAAAGGGCCGCCTAGAGGCACATAAAGGGCCGCCTAGAGGTACATAAATGGCCGCCTAGAGGCGCATAAAGGAGCGGCCAGAGGCACATAAAGGGCCGCCTAGAGGCACATAGAGGGCCACCTAGAGGTACATAAAGTGCCGCCTAGAGGTACATAAAGGGCCGCCTAGAGGAGCATAAAGGAGCGGCCAGAGGTACATAAGGGCCGCCTAGAGGCACATAGAGGGCCACCTAGAGGTACATAAAGTGCCGCCTAGAGGTACATAAAGGGTCGCCTAGAGGTACATAAAGGGCCGCCTAGAGGCGCATAAAGGGCCGCCTAGAGGCACATAGAGGGCCACCTAGAGGTACATAAAGTGCCGCCTAGAGGTACATGAAGGGCCGCCTAGAGGCACATAAAGGGTCGCCTAGAGGTACATAAAGGGCCACCTAGAGGCGCATAAAGGGCCGCCTAGAGGCACATAAAGGGGCCGCCTAGAGGTACAAAAAAGGTCGCCTAGAGGCACATAAAGGGCCGCCTAGAGGCACATAGAGGGCCACCTAGAGGTACATATAGGGCCGCCTAGAGGCACATAAAGGACCGCCTAGAGGCACATAAAGGGTCGCCTAGAGGCACATAAAGGGCCGCCTAGAGGCACATAAAGGGCCGCCTAGAGGTACATAAAGGGCCGCCTAGAGGCACATAGAGGGCCACCTAGAGGTACATAAAGGGCCGCCTAGATGTACATAAAGGGTCGCCTAGAGGCACATAAAGGGCCGCCTAGAGGCACATAGAGGGCCACCTAGAGGTACATAAAGTGCCGCCTAGAGGCACATAAAGGGCCGCCTAGAGGCACATAAAGGGCCGCCTAGAGGTACATAAAGGGCCGCCTAGAGGCACATAAAGGCCCGCCTAGAGGTACACAAAAGGTCGCCTTGAGGTACATAAAGGGG